>NC_045983.1:36203652-36421429 GCF_010909765.2 Amblyraja radiata | reverse complement strand
CATCTCTCATCTCCTTGTCCCATATTTCCCTTTTACCTTCCCAACCCACCTCACCCTGGCTTTACATTTCACAGCTCTTGTCCTTATACAACATGTTTTATCACTTTCACCTTCAGCCTTTGTCACTTACTCCACCCATCTTCCCATCACCCTCTCACCTGTATCCACCCATCTGCCAATCACCCACTCGCCTGTATCCACCCATCACCCACTCACCTGTATCCACCCATCACCCACTCACCTGTATCCACCCATCCACCCATCACCCACTCATGTATCCACCCATCTGCCCATCACCCACTCACCTGTATCCACCCATCTGCCCATCACCCACTCACCTGTATTTACCTTCCCACCCCCACCTCATTTCCAGCTTTCTCCCGTATTTCAGTCTGAAGGCTCCCGACCTGATTAGTCATCTGTCCATTTCTTCAGATGCTGCCTGACCCACCAAGTTCCTCCAGCACTGTTGTTTATGCTCAAGATTCCAGCGCCCCGAATTGAAAGAACCGTGAATAAGAAATAATTAGAGATAACGTGGAAACAGGCAGTCTGGCCCAGCGAGTCTGTACAATCCAGTGATTACCCCCATACACTAGCATTATCCTACACACTAGAGACAGTTTACTAAAACCAATTAATTGAGCCTCTGGCCCAGCGAGTCTGCACAATCCAGTGATCACCCCATACACTAGCACTATCCTACACACTAGGGACAGTTTACTAAAACCAATTAACCTACAAATCTCTGAGCCAGCCTACAGATGCTGCCTGACCCATCGAGTTCCTCCAACTCTGCTTTTATTGCTAAAGATCCAGCATCCTGAATTATAAAACCCTTGACCAAAAATAAATAGGAAACCCCATTGTTAATCTTTCAAAATCTTATCCCCACTGAAACCAAAAAAGGTGTTGAAATAGGGGCCTTACCTTCACACCATGTCCATGAAGATCAAATCCAGATAGACTGGATAAGGTTGCAGGAACATTACAGGGCGTGCAGCAGTTCACAATATCAGAGGAAACCCGACCGCAACAGACCAGACTCTACTTTAACCGACAAAACCATTAAATAAAACTTGTGTATCAGGAGAACAGCAATGGGGAAGAAGTTTATTCCATCTTACGCCAACATTTGGCAGAACGGGAAGAGACAGTCTAACCCCAGCAGACACTACCAGCAGCACAGGTCCAGTCCTTGGAGATCCTGGGTGGAAACAAATACAAATTATTCAGAGCAAACAGATTGCAGCAACACAGACACTCGCCAAACCAAACATAGATTTAGACCAACACTAAAGAACTACAGTAGGGTGAATGGAAGGGGCAGGATTCGTAAATTGTAATAAGACTCAAGAGCCATGACTATTAAACTCACTTTCCCTCAGATAACTTTAACCACGGAATAACTAGGTCAGAAACAGTGCTGGAGTTACTCAGTGGGTCACGCACCATCTGCCCGACTACAAATGAATGGACAGATGTTTCAGATCAGGACCTTTCTTCAAACTGATGGAGTTGGGAGAAAGCTGGAAAGAGATGGGAGCAGGATAAAGCCTGGTGAGTGATGCTGGATACAGTTGGGGGCTGATTAGCAGATAGGGGAATAGTGACAAAGGCTAGAGGTGAAGAGGAGACAAGTGTCAGACAAGAAGAGGTGTGACATGCAAAGCCAGAGAGAGGGATCTGGGAAAGAGGGGAATGTGGGACAGGGATGAGCGTACATTAGAGGGGAAAGGAGTAGGGTGACCGGAGTGTTGAGTGAGGTGCACCAGGGTGGGGAGTGTAGGGAAAGAGGGGGGGTGTCCCTTCATCAGTACACTCATCCCCAAATCACATTCCCTTTTATCCCTTCTGGTCCCATTGCACCCGGATACCCGTCCCACTGCACCCGGCCCACTGCACCCGATCAATGGATAACCTCACATTTATCCACATTATACTGCATCTGCCAAACATTTGCCCACTCACCCAGCCTATCCAAGTCACCTTGCAGCCTCCTAGCATCCTCCTCACAGCTAACACTGCCCCCCAGCTTAGTGTCATCCGCAAACTTGGAGATGTTGCCTTCAATTCCCTCATCCAGATCATTAATATATATTGTAAATAGCTGGGGCCCCAGCTTTGCGGTACCCCACTAGTCACTGCCTGCCATTGTGAAAAGGACCCGTTTACATCCCCCCCCCCCCATACATCACCCACTGTCCCCACCCCCCCCCCCATACATCCTCCTCACTGTCCCCACCCCCCCACACATCGCCCTCACTGTCCCCACCCCCCCCCCCCCCCCCCCCCCCCCCCACCCACCCCCCCCCCCCCATACATCCCCCTCACTGTCCCCACCCTGACCAACAGCCCCAGGTACAGGCAGAAATTCACTACTAAATAGAGACACAAGTACATACCAGTGATCCCTGTTAAACTCCTTCAAGTAGGCCCAGACCACAACTTTAGTGAATAAACCCTCACGAGGGGGAGGGGCAATGTAATCTTTAAACTAAAGTGGGCCCCAAGCTGAGACAGGCCGAGCCCAATTAGAGAAAACAATTGTTAATCTTTCCCAAACCTTCATCCACACTGAAGCCCAAGAGAAGGTTCTAAACAGGGGCCTTACCTTTGTACCAACTCCATAACCATATTCACATAGACCAAGTTATATACAAAACAAACCAATGTCACGTTAGTGATTTGAAGTGTAGCTGACATCCTCCTTCACACTGGACACCAAGCGAGGAAGAGATTACAATTGAAATTAAATGTCATGAGAAACAGGATCAGCCATTGAAAGGATTGTAGTGAATCCTACAGGGTAGCAGAATACATTGACTACTGTAATTCACTAGCACAGCAACATGCCAGCTTTGTTGAAGGGCAGCACAGTGGCAGAGTTGTTGCCTTACAGCGCCAGAGACACGGGTGCTGTCTGTACGGAGTTTGCACGTTCTCCCAGTGACCAAGTGGGTTTTCTCAGAGATCTTCACTTTCCTCCCACTATCCAAAGATGTGCAGGTTTGTAGGTTAATTGACTTGGTATAAATGTAACCTTGTCCCTAGTGTGTGTAGGATAGTGTTATTGTGCGGGGATCGCTGGTCGGTGCGGACTCGGTGGGTCAAAGGGGCTGAATCCATGCTGTGTCTCTAAATGTGAAACTTACGTCACATGAAGTGTTCTCCCCCACACTGCCCCTGATACCGTGCCCTTTAACAGATGTGTTATTGTGCGGGGATCGCTGGTCGGTGCGGACTCAGTGGGTCAAAGGGCCTGTATCCGCGCTGTGTCTCTAAATGTGAAACTTACCGTGTCACATGAAGTGTTCCCCCCGACACTGCCCCTGATACCGTACCCTTTACCATGGACATTGAAACCCTGTGCACAAACTGAAACAAGCGGTCAGGCAGTTCAAATAACCATATAACCATATAAAAATTACAGCACGGAAACAGGCCATCTCAGCCCTACAAGTCCGTCGCGAACACTTATTCTCCCCTAGTCCCATCTACCAGCACTCAGACCATAACCCTCCATTCCTTTCGCATCCATATACATATCCAATTTATTTTTAAATGATAAAATCGAACCTGCCTCCACCACTTCCACTGGAAGCTCATTCCACACAGCTACCACTCTCCGAGTAAAGAAGTTCCCCCTCGTGTTACCCCTAAACTTCTGTCCCTTAATTCTCAAATCATGTCCTCTTGTTTGAATCTTCCCTACTCTCAAAGGGAAAAGCTTATCCACGTCAACTCTGTCTATCCCTCTCATCATTTTAAAGACTTCTATCAAATCCCCCCTTAACCTTCTGCGCTCCAAAGAATAAAGACCTACCTTGTTCAACCTTTCTCTGTAACTTAGTTGCTGAAACCCAGGCAACATTCCAGTAAATCTCCTCTGTACTCTCTATTTTGTTGACATCCTTCCTATAATTGGGCGACCAAAATTGTACACCATACTCCAGAATTAGTCTCACCAATGCCTTGTACAATTTTAACATTACATCCCAACTTCTATACTCAATGCTCAAATACTGGAGAAACACAACATGACAAACCAGACATTACTTTAACTGACAAAGAAATACTTTGAATTAAATGAGACGTACAAGTAAAGGAACAGTAGTGAAGTTTGGCCCAGCTTATGCAACGTTTGGCAGAATGGGGAAGATAGTCTAACCCTGGCAGACTCTTCCAGCATCAGAGGACCCAGTCTTTGGAGATCCTGGGTGGAAACTAACACTAATTGGTCACCCCTTTAGAAAGGAGCAGAGAGGAGAGGAAATGGATTCTGGCAACACAGACAAACACACTAAACCAAATATAGATTTAGACCAATTCCAAACAAAGCTACAGTCGGGTAAATGGAAGGGGCAAGATTACTTAATTGTAATGATTTAAACACAAGTGCCATCAACATTAAACTACTTTCCCTGCAACAGCAGCCAACTAGGATTACTTTAACCAGGGGATGTAACCTGGTCTAAAACAAAGTGCTGGAGGTACTTGGCAGATCAGGCACCATCTACCCGACCACAAAGGGAATGGACAGATGCTGTTGTTTCCTGTTGGGACCCTTTCAGACTGATGGAGTCGGGCAGAGAAAGTGGGAAAGAGGTGGGAGCAGGACAAAGCCTGTTATGTGATTCGTGGATACAGGGGAGAGGGGGTGATGGGTTGTGATATTGGCTAGAGGTGACAAGGAGACAAAAGATGCAACAGATGAGAAGAGTGAAACGTAAAGCTGGAGGGAAGGAGGGATACGGGTGGAAGGGGATAGAGTGAAATATGAGACTGGTTTGGGAGGTGAGCATACAGAGGGAAGGAGCAGAGTGACCAAGGTGTTGAGGGAAGTGTTCACACCAGGGTGGGGGTGCAGGGAAAGAAGGGGTTCCCATCACCAGGGGAGGGGTGGTGGTGCAGGGAAAGAGGGGGTTCCCATCACCAGGGTGGGGGGGTGCAGGGAAAGAGGGGGTTCCCATCACCAGGATGGGGGGTGCAGGGAAAGAGGGGGTTCCTATCACCAGGGTGGGGGGTACAGGGAAAGAGGGGGTTCCATCACCAGGGGGGGTGCAGGGAAAGAGGGGGTTCCCATCACCAGGGTGGGGGGTGCAGGGAAAGAGGGGGTTCCCATCACCAGGGTGGGGGGTTCAGGGAAAGAGGCGGTTCCCATCACCAGGGAAGGAGGGGGGGGATGCAGGGAAATAGGGGGTTCCCATCACCAGGGTGGGGGGGGGGGGTTGCAGGGAAAGAGGGGGTTCCCATCACCAGGGTGGGGGTGCAGGGAAAGAGGGGGTTCCCATCACCAGGGTGGGGGGGGGGTGCAGGGAAAGAGGGGGTTCCCATCACCAGGGAGGGGGGGGATGCAGGGAAATAGAGGGTTCCCATCACCAGGGTGGGGGTGCAGGGAAAGAGGGGGTTCCCATCACCAGGGTGGGGGGGGGGGGTGCAGGGAAAGAGGGGGTTCCCATCACCAGACCCAATTAGGGAATATAACGAAGTCTAAAAACAAAGAGCGGGCAGTACTCAGCAGATGAGGCTGCATCTTTGTCACCACAATACCCGTGCAACTGGTAGATGGATATAGGCACTTTGTACCTATCCAAGTTCTCCACAGATGCTGCCTGACCCGCTGAGTTACTCCAGCACTCTGTGAAACGTCACCTATCCATGTTCTCCACAGATGCTGCCTGTCCCGCTGAGTTACTCCAGCACTCTGTGAAACGTCACCTATCCATGTTCTCCACAGATGCTGCCTGACCCACTGAGTTACTCCAGCACTCCGTGAAACATCACCTAACCATGTTCTCCACAGATGTTGCCTGACCCGCTGAGTTACTCCAGCACTTTGTGTCTTGGTTTGTAAACCAGCATCTGCAGTTCCTTGATTTTCATCCCAAATCCTCCCTGGTTTCAGGGTTTTTACTAAGTTTGGCATCTGGGCAATGGGTGCATTACAGGGAAAGGTAACGGGTCACAGACCAACAAAGAACCATTTTGCAGTAAAGAGCACAATATCTGAATGGTGGCCGATTAGGAAAAGGGGAGATGCAACGAGACCTGGTCATGGTACACCAGTCATTGAAAGTAGGCGTGCAGGTGCAGCAGGCAGTGAAGAAAGCCAATGGTATGTTAGCATTCATAGCAAAAGGAATTGAGTATACGAGCAGGGAGGTTCCACTACAGTTGTACAGGGTCTTGGTGAGGCCACACCTGGAGTATTGCGTACAGTTTTGGTCTCCTAATCTGAGGAAAGTCATTCTTGCCATAGAGGGAGTACAGAGATGGTTCACCAGACTGATTCCAGGGATGTCAGAACTTTCATATGAAGAAAGACTGGATAGACTCGGCTTGTACTCGCTAGAATTTCGAAGATTGAGGGGGGATCTTATAGAAACCTACAAAAATTTTAAGGGGTCGGACAGGCTAGATGCAGGAAGATTGTTCCCAATGTTGGGGAAGTCCAGAACAAGGGGCCACACACAGTTTAAGGATAAGGGGGAAATCTTTTAGGACCGAGATGTGAAAAACATTTTTTTTCACACGCAGAGAGTGGTGAATCAGTGGAATTCTCTGCCACAGAAGGTAGTTGAGGCCACACAGTTCATTGGCTATATTTAAGTTAGATGTGGCCCTTGTGGCTAAAGGGATCAGGGGGTATGGAGAGAAGGCAGGTACAGGATACTGAGTTGGATGTTCAGCCATGATCATATTGAATGGTGAATGGTGCAGGCTCGAAGGGCCGAATGGCCTCTACTCCTGCACCTATTGTCTATGTTTCTATCTAATTTGTAAACAGCAACTCCCAATATGCAGTGAATTCACACAACAGGTCGCTCCAATATGTGGTCAACACTCCCACCGTGTGGTGATCCCCCGCACCGCAGGCCCATCCAGTTTGTGGTCAACACTCCCACCGTGTGGCGTGGTGATCCCCCGCACTGCAGGCCCATCCAGTTTGTGGTCAACACTCCCACCGTGTGGTGATCCCCCGCACTGCAGGCCCGTCCAGTTTGTGGTCAACACTCCCACCGTGTGGTGATCCCCCGCACTGCAGGCCCATCCAGTTTGTGGTCAACACTCCCACCGTGTGCATTAAGAAAGAACTGCAAATGCTGGAAGAATCAAAGGTGGACACAAATGCTGGAGTAACTCAGCGGGTGAGGCAGCAACTATGGAGAGAAGGAATAGGTGACGTTTCAGGTCGAGACCCTTCTTCAGACTGATGTTGGGGTGGGGGTGCGGGATAGAGGGAAGAGGCAGAAACAGTCGGCAGTGGGAGAGCTGGGAAGGGGAAGGAGGGAGAAAACACTGATATTGGAGAATGGGCCAATGTTGGGATCCCGTTGGAGGTGGCGAAATGTTGGAGGATTATCTATTGTATGTGACGGTGGAAGGTGAGGACAATAGACAACAGGTGCAGGAGTAGAGGCCATTCGGCCCTTCGAACCAGCACCACCATTCAATGTGATCACGGCTGATCATCCACAATCAGTTCCCCGTTCCCGCCTTCTCCCCATATCCCCTGACTCCACCTATCTTTAAGAGCCCTATCTAGCTCTCTTGAAAGTATCCAGAGAACCTGCCTCCACCGCCCTCTGAGGCAGAGAATTCCACAGATTCACAAGTTTCCTCATAACCATATAACCATATAACAATTACAGCACGGAAACAGCCCATCTCGGCCCTACAAGTCCGCGCCGAACAATTTTTTTTTTCCCTTAGTCCCACCTGCCTGCACTCATACCATAACCCTCCATTCCCTTCTCATCCATATGCCTATCCAATTTATTCTTAAATGATACCAACGAACCTGCCGCCACCACTTCCACTGGAAGCTCATTCCACACCGCTACCACTCTCTGAGTAAAGAAGTTCCCCCTCATGTTACCCCTAAACTTCTGTCCCTTAATTCTGAAGTCATGTCCTCTGGTTTGAATCTTCCCTATTCTCAAAGGGAAAAGCTTGATCACATCAACTCTGTCTATCCCTCTCATCATTTTAAAGACCTCTTTCAAGTCCCCCCTTAACCTTCTGCGCTCCAGAGAATAAAGACCTAACTTATTCAACCTATCTCTGTAACTTAGTTGTTGAAACCCAGGCAACATTCTAGTAAATCTCCTCTGTACTCTCTCTATTTTGTTGACATCCTTCCTATAATTGGGCGACCAAAATTGTACACCATACTCCAGATTTGGTCTCACCAATGCCTTGTACAATTTTAACATTACATCCCAGCTTCTATACTCAATGCTCTGATTTATAAAGGCTAGCATACCAAAAGCTTTCTTTACCACCCTATCTATATGAGATTCCACCTTCAAGGAACTATGCACGGTTATTCCCAGATCCCTCTGTTCAACTGTATTCTTCAATTCCCTACCATTATCATGTACGTCCTATTTTGATTTGTCCTGCCAAGGTGTAACACCTCACATTTATCAGCATTAAACTCCATCTGCCATCTTTCAGCCCATTTTTCCAAATGGCCTAAATCACTCTGTAGACTTTGGAAATCCTCTTCATTATCCACAACACCCCCTATCTTGGTATCATCTGCATACTTACTAATCCAATTTACCACCCCTTCATCCAGATCATTGATGTACATGACAAACAACAAAGGACCCAACACAGATCCCTGAGGCACCCCACTAGTCACCTGCCTCCAACCCGACAAACAGCCATCCACCATTACCCTCTGGCTTCTCCCATTCAGCCACTGCTGAATCCATCTTGCTATTCCTGCATTTATACCCAACAGTTTAACCTTCTTAACCAACCTTCCATGAGGAACCTTGTCAAAGGCCTTACTAAAGTCCATATAGACAACATCCACTGCTTTACCCTCGTCAATTTCCCTAGTAACCTCTTCAAAAAATTCAAGAAGATTAGTCAAACATGACCTTCCAGGCACAAATCCATGTTGACTGTTCCTAATCAGACCCTGATTATCCAGATGCTTATATATATTATCTTTAAGTATCTTTTCCATTAATTTGCCCACCACTGAAGTCAAACTAACAGGTCTATAATTGCTAGGTTTACTCTTAGAACCCTTTTTAAACAATGGAACAACATGCGCAGTACGCCAATCCTCGGGGACTATTCCCGTTTCTAATGACATATGAAATATTTCTGTCATAGCCCCGGCTATTTCTACACTAACTTCCCTCAATGTCCTAGGGAATATCCTGTCAGGACCTGGAGACTTATCCACTTTTATATTTTTCAAAAGTGTCAGTACTTCTTTTACTTTGAAACTCATAGTATCCATAACTACTCTACTAGTTTCCCTTACCTCACATAATTCAATATCCTTCTCCTTGGTGAATACCGAAGAAAAGAAATTGTTCAATATCTCCCCCATCTCTTTTGGCTCTGCAGATAGCTGCCCACTCTGTTTCTCCAATGGACCAATTTTATCCCTCGTTATCCTTTTGCTATTAATATAGCTGTAGAAACCCTTTGGATTTACTTTCACCTTACTTGCCAAAGCAACCTCATATCTTCTTTTAGCTTTTCTAATTTCTTTCTTAAGATTCTTTTTACATTCCTTATACTCCACAAGCACCTCATTTACTTCATACTGCCTATAATTATTGTAGATCTCCCTCTTTTTCCGTTCTAAATGGCTTCCTCCTTATTCTTAAACTGTGGCCCCTGGTTCTGGACTCCCCCAACATTGGAAACATATTTCCTGCCTCTAGTGTGTCCAAACCCTTAACAATCTTATATGTTTCAATGAGATACCCTCTCATCCTTCTAAACTCCAGAGTGTACAAGCCCAGCCGCTCCATTCTCTCAGCATATGACAGTCCCGCCATCCCGGGAATTAACCTGGTGAACCTACGCTGGGCTCCCTCAATAGCAAGAATGTCCTTCCTCAAATTAGGGGACCAAAACTGCACACAATACTCCAGGTGTGGTCTCACCAGGGCTCTGTACAACTGCAGAAGGACCTCTTTGCTCCTATATTCGATTATTCTTGTTATAAAGGCCAACAGGCCATTGGCTTTCTTCACTGCCTGCAATGGGGGACATGGGGACTCTGTCCTTGTAACGAGTAGGGGGATGGGGAGTAAGGGCAGAGCTGTGGGATATAGAGGAGACCATGATAAGAGTGCAGGAGAAACTCAGCAGGTCAGGCACCATCACTGGAGGAAAAGGATGGATGATATTTTGGGTAAGAACCCTTTTGTCCCATCCCAAAATCTATTGTTTCTCCAGAGATGCTGCCTGACCCACTGAGTTACTCCAGCAATGTGTCTATCTTTGGTATAAACCAGCATCTACAAGTCTTTGTTTCCACATTTACATCAGCCAGATTCAATTTCAGTTGTGATAAGGTTATGGCATCATCACTTTGGTAAACCATAGAAAATAGGTGCAGGAGGAGGCCATTCGGCCCTTCGAGCCAGCACCACCATCCATTGCAATCATGGCTGATCATCCCCAATCAATAACCCGTGCCTGCCTTCCCACCCCCCCCCCCCCCCCCCCCCCATATCCCTTGACTCCACTAGCCCCTAGAGCTCTATCTAACTCTCTCTTCAATCCATCCAGTGATTTGGCCTCCACTGCCCTCTGTGGCAGAGAATTCCACAAATAAGATTCCAAAGTTACATCCTTTTATTCTGACACTGTGCCCTCTGGTGCGAGACTCTCCCACTAGTGGAACATCTTTTTAGTTTGGAGATACATCACAGAAACAACACAATTCCAGTTGCACCAGAAAAAATCATAATTAAAAACCCTGGACACTTCAAATGACAACAATTGAAAGGAAAAGTCAGCAGAATTAATCAAAGATGCAACACAATTCTGTAGAAAGCTGTAGTGTTCTCACCGACCTCATGCCCTGGAGATGTAGATCCACATCTGACACAAGGGGAGACTCTACCCAGGACAACTACATTCAGACACTCCACAACTCCTCCTTTTATACACAGCAGCTGACAATTTTCTAATCAGCTTCAATCAAGCCAATGACCACATTAACCCTTCGCCCACCAGTGGCCAATCCATGTTTGTTGCACACATCATGATATCCACCTGGGGCAGTAGTTGTCTGTGGGACAATAATTGGCCAAAATGCCCCATCTACACTAGTCCCACCCCGACCAACATGCCCCATCTACACTAGTCCCACCCCGACCAACATGCCCCATCTACACTAGTCCCACCCCGACCAACATGCCCCATCTACACTAGCCCCACCCCGACCAACGTGCCCCATCTACACTGGTCCCACCCCGACCAACATGCCCCATCTACACTAGTCCCACCCCGACCAACATGCCCCATCTACATTAGTCCCACCCCGACCAACATGCCCCATCTACACTAGTCCCACCCCGACCAACATGCCCCCATGCCAACGTTTGTAAAAGCCCTGAAACCAGGGAAGATTTGGGATGAAAATCAAGGAACTGCAGATGCTGGTTTACAAAAAAAAAAAATAAAGACGCAGAGTGCTGGAGTAACTCAGCAGGTCAGGCAGCATCTGTGGAGAACATGGATAGGTGACGTTTCAGAACAGGACCCTTCTTCACATTGTACTAAAATAAATACATTAAGACCAACTAAAGTGTGGAAACAGACCCTCTGGTCCACTAAATCAGCACAACCCAGCAATCACCCCGCACGCTAGCACTATCCTACACACTGGGGACAGTTTACTGAAACCAATTAACCTGCAAATCTGAATGTCTTTGGTGTGTTGGAAGCCAGAACACCTGGAGAAAATCCACATGGTCACAGGCAGAACATACAAACTATACAGACAACACATGTTGTCAGGATTGAACCCTGGTCTCCGGCGCTGTGAGGCAGCAACTCTACCACTGTGCTGACCAATCTTTCCCCCAAACACTGAAACCCAAGAGAGGTTTTGAAACCGGGGCCTTACCTTAAAGTAATCTCCAGAAAGACTAGATCCCGAGAGCTGACAAAGATGTACAAAACAGTCAAATTAATACACCACAAATATTAAACTCTACTTGCCCTGTAACAGGAGCCAACTACAACCAGGGAATATGGCTCTGTCCAAAGACAAAGTGCCAGAGGCATTCAGCAGTTCAGGTACAATCTGCCTGACTGCAAGTGGAATGGATAGATGACATCTCAGGTCAGCAACCTTCCTCAGACTGATGAAAGAAAGTGAAAAGAGGCAGAGGCAAGCAGGACAAAGCTAGCATGTAAATAGGTGGCATGTAAACCCTCCATTCCTTTCCCGTCCAGATACCTATCCGATTTATTTTTAAAAGATAAAATCGAACCTGCCTCCACCACTTCCACTGGAAGCTCATTCCACACAGCTACCACTCTGAGTAAAGAAGTTCCCCCTCATGTTACCCCTAAACTTCTGGCCCTTAATTCTCAAGTCATGTCCTCTTGTTTGAATCTTCCCTACTCTCAATGGGAAAAGCTTATCCACGTCAACTCTGTCTATCCCTCTCATCATTTTAAAATACCTCTATCAAGTCCCCCCTAACCTTCTGCGCTCCAAAGAATAAAGACCTAACTTGTTCAACCTTTCTCAGTAACTTAGTTGCTGAAACCCAGGCAACATTCTAGTAAACCTCCTCTGTACTCTCTCTATTTTGTTGACATCCTTCCTATAATTAGGCAACCAAAATTGTACACCATACTCCAGAATTGGTCTCACCAATGCCTTGTACAATTTTAACATTACATCCCAACTTCTATACTCAATGTTCAAATACTGGAGAAACACAACATGACAAACCAGATACTACTTTAACCAACAAAGAAATACTTTGAATTAAATGAGACGTACAAGTAAAGGAACAGTAGTGACGTTTGGCCCAGTTTATGCAACGTTTGGCAGAATGGGGAAGATAGTCTAACCCTGGCAGACTCTTCCAGCATCAGAGGACCCAGTCTTTGGAGATCCTGGGTGGAAACTAACACTAATTGCTCACCCCTTTAGAAAGGAGCAGAGAGGAGAGGAAATGGATTCTGGCAACACAGACAAACACACTAAACCAAATATAGATTTAGACCAATTCCAAACAAAGCTACAGTTGGGTGAATGGAAGGGGCAAGATTACTTAATTGTAATGATTTAAACACAAGTGTCATCAACATTAAACTACTTTCCCTGCAACAGCAGCCAGTAGGATTACTTGAACCAGGGGATGTAACCTGGTCTAAAACAAAGTGCTGGAGGTACTTGGCAGAACAGGCACCATCTACCCGACCACAAAGGGAATGGACAGATGCTGTTGTTTCCTGTTGGGACCCTTTCAGACTGATGGAGTTGGGCAGAGAAAGTGGGAAAGAGGTGGGAGCAGGACAAAGCCTGTTATGTGATTCGTGGATACAGGGGAGAGGGGGTGATGGGTTGTGACATTGGCTAGAGGTGACAAGGAGACAAAAGATGCAACAGATGAGAAGAGTGAAACGTAAAGCTGGAGGGAGGGAGGGATACGGGTGGAAGGGGATAGAGTGAAATATGAGACTGGTTTGGGAGGTGAGCATACAGAGTGAAGGAGCAGCGTGACCAAGGTGTTGAGGGAAGTGTTCACACCAGGGTGGGGGTGCAGGGAAAGAAGGGGTTCCCATCACCAGTGTGGGGGGTGCAGGCAAAGAGGGGGTTCCCATAACCAGGGTGGGGGGGGGGTGCAGGGAAAGAGGGGGTTCCCATCACCAGGGTGGGGGGGGCAGGGAAAGAGGGGGTTCCCCTCACCAGGGTGGGGGTGGGGGTGCAGGGAAAGAGGGGGTTCCCATCACCAGGGTGGGGCAGGGAAAGAGGGGGTTCCCATCACCAGGGTGGGGGGGTGCAAGGAAAGAGGGGGTTCCCATCACCAGACCCAATTAGGGAATATAATTAGGTCTAAAAACAAAGAGCGGGCAGTTCTCAGCAGATGAGGCAGCATCTTTGTCACCACAAAGTGAATGGACAAGCATCATTTAGATCAGGACCCTTCTTCAGATTGAAGATGCAGATGGGGAGATTGCTGAAGAGATGAGGTGGGCCAAACCTTGCAACTGGCAGATGGATAGAGGCACTTTGTACCTATCCATGTTCTCCACAGATGATGCCTGACCCACTGAGTTACTCCAGCACTGTGTGAAACGTCACCTATCCATGTTCTCCACAGATGCTGCCTGACCCGCTGAGTTACTCCAGCACGCTGTGAAACGTCACCTATCCATGTTCTCCACAGATGCTGCCTGACCCACTGAGTTACTCCAGCACTCTGTGAAACGTCACCTATCCATGTTCTCCACAGATGCTGCCCGACCCGCTGAGTTACTCCAGCACTCTGTGTCTTGTTTTGTAAACCAGCACCTGCAGTTCCTTGATTTTCATCCCAAATCATCCCTGGTTTCAGGGCTTTTACTAAGTTTGGCATCTGGGCAATGGGTGCATTACAGGGAAAGGTAAAGGGTCACAGACCAACAAAGAACCATTTTGCAGTAAAGAGCACAATATCTGAATGGTAGCCGATTAGGAAAAGGGGAGATGCAACGAGACCTGGGTGTCATGGTACACCAGTCATTGAAAGTAGGCATGCAGGTGCAGCAGGCAGTGAAGAAAGCCAATGGTATGTTAGCATTCATAGCAACATGAGTTGAGTATAGGAGCAGGGAGGTTCTACTGCAGTTGTACAGGGTCTTGGTGAGACCACACCTGGAGTATTGCGCACAGTTTTGGTCTCCTAATCTGAGGAAAGACATTCTTGCCATAGAGGGAGTACAGAGAAGGTTCACCAAATTGATTCCTGGGATGTCAGGACTTTCATATGAAGAACGACTGGATAGACTCGGCTTGTACTCGCTAGAATTTAGAAGATTGAGGGGGGATCTTATAGAAACTTACAAAATTCTTAAGGGGTTGGACAGGCTAGATGCAGGAAGATTGTTCCCAATGTTGGGGAAGTCCAGAACAAGGGGCCACAGTTTAAGGATAAGGGGGAAGTCAAGATGAGAAAAACATTTTTTTTCACACAGAGAGTGGTGAATATGTGGAATTCTCTGCCACAGAAGGTAGTTGAGGCCACAGTTCATTGGCTATATTTAAGGGGGAGTTAGATGTGACCCTTGTGGCTAAAGGGATCATGGGGTATGGAGAGAAGGCAGGTACAGGATACTGAGTTGGATGATCAGCCATGATCATATTGAATGGCGAATGGTGCAGGCTCAAAGGGCCGAATGGCCTACTCCTGCACTTATTGTCTATGTTTCCATCTAATTTGTAGACAGCAACTCCCAATATGCAGTGAATTCACACAACAGGTCGCTCCAATTTGTGGTCAACACTCCCACCATGTGGTGATCCCCCGCACTGCAGGCCCGTCCAGTTTGTGGTCAACACTCCCACCGTGTGGTGATCCCCCGCACTGCAGGCCCGTCCAGTTTGTGGTCAACACTCCCACCATGTGGTGATCCCCCGCACTGCAGGCCCATCCAGTTTGTGGTCAACCCTCCCACCGTGTGGATTAAGAAAGAACTGCAGATGCTGGAAAAATCAAAGGTGGACACAAATGCTGGAGTAACTCAGCGGGTGAGGCAGCATCTATGGAGAGAAGGAATAGGTGACGTTTCAGGTCGAGACCCTTCTTCAGACTGATGTTGGGGTGGGGGGTGCGGGATAGAGGAGGGAAGAGGCAGAGACAGTCGGCTGTGGGAGAGCTGGGAAGGGGAAGGAGGGAGAAAACACTGGAATTGGAGAATGGGCCAATGTTGGGATCCCGTTGGAGGTGGCGAAATGTTGGAGGATTATCTGTTGTATGTGACGGTGGAAGGTGAGGACAATAGACAACAGGTGCAGGAGTAGAGGCCATTCGGCCCTTCGAGCCAGCACCGCCATTCAATGTGATCATGGCTGATCATCCCCAATCTGTACCCCGTTCCTGCCTTCTCCCCATATCCCTGACTCCGCTATCTTTAAGAGCCCTATCTAGCTCTCTCTTGAAAGTATCCAGAGAACCGGCCTCCACGGCAGAGAATTCCACAGATTCACAAGTTTCCTCATTTCTGTTCTAAATGGCTTACTCCTTATTCTTAAACTGTGGCCCCTGGTTCTGGACTCCCCCAACATCGGGAACATGTTTCCTGCCTCTAGTGTGTCCAAGCCCTTAACACTCTTATATGTTTCAATGAGATACCCTCTCATCCTTCTAAACTCCAGAGTGTACAAGCCCAGCCGCTCCATTCTCTCAGCATATGACAGTCCCGCCATCCCGGGAATTAACATGGTGAACCTACACTGGGCTCCCTCAATAGCAAGAATGTCCTTCCTCAAATTAGGGGACCAAAACTGTACACAATACTCCAGGTGTGGTCTCACCAGGGCCCTGTACAACTGCAGAAGGACCTCTTTGCTCCTATATTCGATTCTTCTTGTTATAAAGGCCAACATGCCATTCGCTTTCTTCACTGCCTGCAATGGGGGACATGGGGACTGTCCTTGTTACAAGTAGGGGGATTGGGAGTAAGAGCAGAGCTGTGGGATATAGAGGAGACCATGATAAGAGTGCAGGAGAAACTCAGCAGGTCAGGCACCATCTCTGGAGGAAAAGGATGGATGATATTTTGGGTAAGAACCCTTTTATTCCATCCCAAAATCTCTTGTTTCTCCAGAGATGCTGCCTGACCCACTGAGTTACTCCAGCAATGTGTCTATCTTTGGTATAAAGCAGCATCTACAGGTCTTTGTTTCTACATTTACATCAGCCAGATTCAATTTCGGTTGTGATAAGGTTAGGGCATCATCACTTTTGTAAACATAGAAAATAGGTGCAGGAGGAGGCCATTCGAGCCCTTACCACCATCCATTGTGATCATGGCTGATCATCCCCAATCAATAACCCGTGCCTGCCCCCCCCCCCCCACATATCCCTTGATTCCACTAGCCCCTAGAGCTCTATCTAACTCTCTCTTCAATCCATCCAGTGATTTGGCCTCCACTGGCCTCTGTGGCAGGGAATCCCACAAATAAGATTCCAAAGATACATCCTTTTATTCTGACACTGTGCGATACTCTCCCACTAGTGGAAACATCCTTTTAGTTTGGAGATACAGCACAGAAACAACACAATTCCAGTTGCACCAGAAAAAAATCATAATTAAAATCCTGGACACTTCAAATGGCAACAATTGAAAGGAAAAATCAGCAGAATTAATCAAAGATGCAACACAATTCATTAGAAAGCGATAGTGTTCTCACTGACCTCATGCCCTGGAGATGTAGATCCACATCAGACACAAGGGGAGACTCCCTGTCTCTGCCCGGGACCACTGTTCCCATCCACAGCCCGGGACCACTGCTCCCATCCATCCACAGCCCAGGACCACTGCTCCCATCCACAGCCCAGGACCACTGCTCCCATCCACAGCCCAGGACCACTGCTCCCATCCACAGCCCAGGACCACTGCTCCCATCCACAGCCCAGGACCACTGCACTCAGACACTCCACAACTCCGCCTTTTATACACAGCAGCTGACAATTTTCTAATCAGCTTCAATCAAGCCAATGGCCACATTAACCCTTCGCCCACCAGTGGCCAATCAATGTTTGTTGCACACATCATGATATCCACCTGGGGCAGTAGTTGTCTGTGGGACAATAATTTGCCAACATGCCCCATCTACACTAGTCCCACCCCGACCAACATACCCCATCTACACTAGTCCCATCCCGACCAACATGCCCCATCTACACTAGCCCCACCCCGACCAACATGCCCCATCTACACTAGTCCCACCCCGACCAACATGCCCCATCTGCACTAGTCCCACCCCGACCAACATGCCCCATCTACACTAGTCCCACCCCGACCAACATGCCCCATCTACACTAGTCCCACCCCGACCAACATGCCCTATCTACACTAGTCCCACCCCAACCAACATGCCCCATCTACACTAGTCCCAACCCGACCAACATGCCCCATCTACACTAGCCCCACCCCGACCAACATGTCCCATCTACACCAGTCCTACCTGCCCGCGTTTGGCCCATTTCCCTCCAAACCTGTCCTATCCAAGTGTCTCTTAAACGTTGAGCTAGTCCCTGCCTCAACTACCTCCTCTGGCAGCTCATTCCATACACCCACCATCCTCTGTGTGGAAAAGTTGCCCCTCAGATTGACATTATTAATGTGAACCATTTGTGCACAACTCTGCTGGTGTGAGTAATAAATGAAATGATAGATAGTGGTGGAGCGGTCGAATTGCTGCCTCACAGCGCCAGAGACCCGGGTTCCATCCTGAATACGGGTGCTGTCTGTACGGAGTTTGCACGTTCTGCCCATGACCTGCGTGGGTTTTCTCCGGGTGCTCCAAAGACCTGCTGGTTTGTAGGTTAATTGGCTTCTGTAAAATTGTCCCTAATATGTGTAGGATGGAGCTAGTATACGGGGTGATCACTGGTCGGCGATGACTCGATGGGCCGAAGGGCCTGTTTCCGTGCAGTATCTCTAAAATCTAAACAATACCCGGTGACTTGGCCTCCATCGCCCTCTGTGGCAATGAATTCCACAGATTCACCACCCTCCGGCTACAGAAATTCCTCCTCATCTCCTGTCTAAAGGCATGGGTGGGAAAGGCAGAGAGGGTGAGTGGCCAGACGTGGGCATGTGGGACTAGCTTCGATAGACGTAGCTGTGTGTGTCTGTGTCATCTGTCTTGAACAAGATACATCTACTGTTAAACCAAGATGGTTCTGCTTGTCATCCAGTGAGAAGATACATCTACTGTTAAACCAAGATGGTTCTGCTTGTCATCCAGTGAGAAGAAGACAGAGGAATGACAAAGAGATGGCCCATGAGGGGAGGGAAGGGAAGGGAAGAGGGGCTGTCGATGACTGGTCAGCTCAGAACTTGCATCCCATCCCAAGAATGGACACCACATTCTTGACAGGGCCAAGGAGAGCTTGTAATAGGAACACTTCTCCATCCGTCTCCCACCACGGATGGCTGACCTGCTGAGCTCTACCGGCACTTTGGTGGGGAATGGACAGGTGACGTGTCGGGTCTGGACCCTTCTTTGGACTGATGGAGTCGGGGGAGAAAGCTGGAAAAAAGAGATGGGGTTGGGACAGACTCCACCACTTGATTAGGAGGGGGGAGTTTCCTTAATTTGGGGTCTGCGTACAAGACAGACTTACGACAGTTCGGAGAGATGACAACCAAACAAGCACAAAGCAAATGCACAATAAACCCACAAATCTATTTCCAAAGTCTCCGTTCGGTCTCAATATTTTTGTAGGAATACAGATTTCCTTGGACATGAGCCTGATGGGCTGAACGGCCTCTTCTGCGCTGGGTCATTCATTCTGATCCCTCAGATCTGGGTCAGAATTCAGGGTCTGCATTGCGACAGCTTCGTTTGAATTGTTTGTGACATTTCCTGTAACTTCCCGTGGATTTCTGCAGCTCTGTATCAAACAAGAGCAACAAATATGTTTAAAATAAAGAGTTTATCCTGCAATGACAAACAATAGGCTGGAAGTGATAGGTAAGAGGGAGTTTGGAGACAAAGTTGGGAACATTTACATGGCCATTTCATGTAAACATAAACACTCATTAGGAGAACGAGGAGTTCTGTAGCCCCATTGAAGGATGGATGTGAAGGCTTTGGAGAAGATGCAGAAGAGATTTACCAGGATGTCGTCCGGATTTGAGCAAAGAAAATGCAACATTTATGAAGTTTTATGAAGGGTTGTGGTAGAAACAGCTCTGTGAGTGGCATTTAAGAGGTGTTTAGATAGTTAGATAGGCACATTATTATGCAGGGAACGAGAGGTTTGGATCATGAGCAGGTTTTTAGATAGGCACATTGTTTAGATAGGCACATTATTAGATAGGCACATTATTTAGATAGGCACATTATTTCCGCTGCTGAAAGACTCATCCATGCCTTCATCTCCTCCCGACTGGACTACTGCAACTCACTTCTCCTTGGCATCAGCTCCACCTACATCAACCGACTCCAACTGGTCCAGAACGCAGCCGCCCGACTCATCACCCACACCAAATCCTGGCATCACATCACTCCAGTCCTCAAACAACTTCACTGGCTTCCCATCTCCCACCGGATCAACTACAAAATCCTGATCCTCACCTACAAAGCCCTCCACCATCTGGCCCCCCCATATCTCACTGACCTCCTCTCCCCCTACCGACCCTCACAGTCCCTCAGATCCACATCAGCCGGTCTCCTCTCCATCCACAAGTCCAACCTCTGCAGTTTTGGGGACAGAGCCTTCTCCAGGGCAGCTCCCAGGCTCTGGAACTCCCTCCCCCAACTGATCCGCAATTCCGTGTCCCTCACCATCTTCCAGTCCCGCCTCAAGACCCATCTCTTCACCTCTGCCTATCCTTAGCCCCACGTCCCCCTCCCTTTTCATCTGTGCTTGAATTGCCTCATATTGTGTTTTGAATTGAATTCTGTCTTTACTTTGTGTACTAGTCATGTCTCTACTATTTATTTCATTCCCCTTACATGTTTTTCCTCTACCTGCTAAATGTTTGTAAGGTGTCCTTGAGACTCTTAAATAAAATGTATTATTATTATTATTATTATTTAGATGTGCACATTATTTAGATGGGCACATTATTTAGATGGGCACATTATTTAGACGGGCACATTATTTAGACGGGTACATTATTTAGACGGGCACATTATTTAGACGGGCACATTATTTAGATGGGCACATTATTTAGAGGGGCACATTATTTAGACGGGCACATTATTTAGACGGGCACATTATTTAGATGGGCACATTATTTAGATAGGCACATTATTTAGATAGGCACATTATTTAGATGGGCACATTATTTAGAGGGGCACATTATTTAGACGGGCACATTATTTAGACGGGCACATTATTTAGATGGGCACATTATTTAGAGGGGCACATTATTTAGACGGGCACATTATTTAGAGGGGCACATTATTTAGATAGGCACATTATTTAGATAGGCACATTATTTAGATAGGCACATTATTTAGATAGGCACATTATTTAGATAGGCACATTATTTAGATAGGCACATTATTTAGATAGGCACATTATTTAGATACGCACATTATTTAGATAGGCACATTATTTAGATAGGTACATTAATATGCAGGGAATGGAGAGATTTGGATCATGAGTAGGCAAAAGGAATTAGTTTAAATTAGCATCATGATCCACATCGACATTATGGGCCAAAGGGCCTATTTCTGTGGTATCCGTACGTGGCATCGAAGGACGAGGTCGAAGTCAAATAACCGAATGGAAAGAAAACCGAAACGCCAAATAACCAAAAACATACGAAGCGGAAACGCCAAATAACCGAAAGTATACAAAGCGGAAACGCCAAAGAACCGAAAGGCTGAGTCGCCTAAAAGCCAAATAACTGAATGGCCGCTCTGCCGAAAAGTCAAATAATGGACATGACGTCTCCGGGGGTTGGGACTTGTCAGCAAGACGCCCGCGTCCATCACATCACTGGCTAGTGGAGATGGGAGGGTGGGGGTCATTTTCACTCACAAGCCATTATTTGACTTTTCGGCAGAGCAGTCATTCGGTTATTTGGTGTTTCAGCTACGTTTCCATTCGGTTATTTGGTGTTTCAGCTACGTTTCCATTCGGTTATTTTGCGTTTCAGCTTCGTTCCTTTCAGTTATTTGTCTTTGACTTCTTTGCTTCAGATTCTCGTCCTCGATGCCACGTCCACACACTATTTCTGTGCTGCACTGTTCGATACAAAACACTAAAATACAGATTGTCATCACTCTAATATGTTCTGTGAACAGCCATTTTCTCAATGTCAGAGACAGATCGCCATTGGTTTCAGATATATTGAAAAGCTCATGAAATTCTCACCCTGTTCATCCTCCACGAGCAGCAAATTAGTCCAAGAGCAACGGCCAGTTTAATCACCAAGTAGCCCAGAACTATGATGATCCTAATGTCTCTCACTGTGAAGGACAAAATTGACATTTTAATTTCCTTTCTCCACCGTGTTTCATAATTAAATACTCCTGTCTGTGATGTGACAACATTCTGAATTAGACACTGGGACACAGTGAGTAATATTTGTGCCACGTCTAAGTCCAGGGTATATTTTATTTCGTGTGCATAACATCTGAGTACTTCTGTTTGATATTTTCTGCTTCATTACTTTTGGAACATTGTGAATATGTTTTGGGTCTGAATATACACAAAATAGGTTGATCCATTATCTAAACTGATGTCAACCAGGTGTCTACACAAGAGGGCGTGGATACAGATTCACAGCTGAGACTCTGCAGGATCTGAATTCTTACTCTGGGCCGTAGGAGTGGGCGGCACGACTTTCGTCAGCAGCGGCCTCTGCAGTCCGTCTGCGTTTTTATTATTTTATGTCTTTGTTTGTATGTAGTTTTTGTTATTTTTTGTTGGGGTATGTGTGTGGGGGGGGTGGGGGTGGTGTGGGGGGGGAGGGGGTAACTTTTAAATCTCTCCCTGCACGGGAGACCCGACCTTTTCTTTGTCGGGTCTCCGTTGTCGTTGGGGCTGCAACGAGGAGCGGCCTCCAACAGGAAGACCGGGGGCTGTGGTGCCGACTACTCACCTCACCGTCGCGGAGCTGGCCGAGTCCAGAGCGGGTGGAGCTGTGGTGGACGCTGCTGCGGCCCGACCCCCGGAGATTCGGAGGCTGCAACTGCGGGTTTGGCGGACGGCGGCACCGGGAGCCCGCGGGTCCCTGGAGGGAGACCGCTTTTCGGGGCTTCCGCAACGGCGACTTCTCACGCCCGAGTTGCGGGGTTGAAGAGCTCCTGGAGCGGGTCCTTACAGCACCGCCCCGCGCGGCTTGGAATGGCGGCGGGTCTCTGCGAGCGCCCGCCGGGGGCTCTAACACCAAGACCCGGTGCGCGACCTTGCATCACCCGGCGTGGCTTTAATGGCCGCGGGACAATTCGCCATCGCTCGCCGGGGGCTTTGACTTTGACTCTGACATGGGGGGGGGGGGAGTGCAGTGGAGAGAGAAGTTTTTTGGCCTTTCATCACAGCAATGTGATGGATGTTTATGTAAATTATGTTGTGTCTTGGGTCTATTTGTTTGTAATGTATGGCTGCAGAAACAACATTTCGTTTGGACCTCAAGGGGTCCAAATGACAATAAATTGAATTGTATTGTATTGTATTGTATTGCCTGAGGAGCTAATAGGGTCATAGAGTGATGCAGTGTGGAAACAAATCTGTGAGCCCAACTTACATGTCCCAGTTACACTAGTCCCACCTCCCCCAAGCTTGGTCCATATCCCTACAAACCTGTTCTATCCATTACCCAGTGAGGTGTGAGAGGGATGGCTCATTCACTTGGGTTTATTTAAAGAAATTTCCATTTTATAAAGGTGTAATCTTGCTTCAATGCTACCCTCATGCATAGGTTTGAAAGATCTGTGTTTCTGTAACATGTAAACACAAAATACTTCATATTTGTTGTTGCTTTATTCACTGATATAACATTATGCCATCAATTGACAGGCTCCAGTGAAGTTACACTTTGATCTGTAGCATTGGGCATTGATGGAAATATGGGAGACTTTGAGAGAAATTGTTTTATTTAGGATTATACAGGGAAAAGGGGTGGAAGTTTGCAACCTTCACGTGGTCCGCCCTGTTTCAACTAATGCAATCAACTCGACGTGTACAAACGGAAGATCAAATAGAACAAGTTGTCCAACAACTTTAGGCTGTGCACGCCACACGCAAGAAGAAGAAGATACAGGAAAAAGTAGAATTAATATTCCAGCAGTGGTTGAAGGTTGTTATTGGTCCTTGTGAAATCTGCGGTTAGAATTTTGTTTGGAAATGCCTCTAATGTCAAGTATTTAATACAGTCAAGGTACAACTATATTCCCCTTTCAAATGTCAGGACATCAAAACTCAATCATGACTCTAAGTATGAAAACAAACCCTTATCACTTACCACGGGGCTCCTGATACGGGACAAAAAGCCGGGGCAGGTCTTGATGAAACAAAACACATCTCCAGTTCCCTCTGCCTTTCTCAGCCTTCTGAATAACCAGACTCGGTGATTTCTCTTCCACAGTCAGTGCCTTTTCTTCAACACGTTTGCCATCGCCATTGATCCAAACCAGTCTCATTGGCCCAGTGACGTGAGACACAGAGCAGGTCAGGGTAACGTTGTCTCCCTCAGTCACTGCATCAGACGGTTCAGCTGTGACTGTGGAAACAAGCAGGTTGTTTACATTTTAAACAATAAGTTCATCAGTAAATTCAGTGGCAACATTCTGACTCCTACCTTTCACTGTGATTAGATCAATGGCGGGAAATCGATTTTGTTCCAGAAAACAGATGTAAACTCCGGCATCTTGAAACACAACGGGGACAATCCTCACATTGAAATCCTTGCCATCGAAGAGTTTCCCTGAGGTCATCAGTCGATTCACGAAGTTGGTCCCATTGACATTGATGATGGGCTGAGAACGGTATGCAGATGCTATTACTTTCAGCTGTTGATGGTGATGAGGTGTCCAGGTCCACTGAGCACGGGAATAGCCATCACCATCACTCCCAGAACAAACCAGGTGAAGTTCACTGTGATCGGTGCTGGAGCGGTAAAGTGTGTATGTCTTCCTATGTAAATCTGTAACAGAGAGACAGAAGATAACTCCTTTCAGTATTACAGTTACTGTGCCATACACAGATTCTCAACCGTATTCTTATAAACATTTGTGGTGTTTTGTTCAACTGATCAAGTTTCAAATGTAACATCTTTCATGAATGCCGCACTAAACTCATCAGATCTTTATAAAATACAATGTGCTGTACGGCAGTAAGTTGCAGTGAAGTTTGGATATTCCACTCTACATTTCAACATGAGGTTGGCCCCCACACCCGGACTGTCCGGGAATGTCCCGGGATGGAATGAAACCTCCCGGAGACTCCCGAGAGCGGTGTGGGAGGTGAATGTCTCTGTCGGTCTGCAGGAGGTGGTTCAGGTTCAGGTTCAGGTTGGGGTTGGGGTTGGGGTTCGGGTTCGGGTTCGGGTTCAGGTTCAGGTTCGGGTTCAGGTTCAGGTTCAGGCTGTGGACAGAAGCAGCCCAGAAGATGCCTGCACGGGGACTGACCCGGACACGTTGGCACTTCAAGTGGTTCGGCTCATTCCCATTATTCCCACCATCCCTCTCCCATTCACACCCATTGATTCCCTGTCCTTCCCTGTTCCCGGGTCCTGCTCCCAGCTGAATGCTGATTCCAAGCCCGAGTCTGCAGCAGCTGGAATCACTTCAAGCAACACCAGAGAAGGGTCAGTGTGGGGAGAGGGGATGGATTGTAGTTCTGTGTTGATGTGTGGGTCGGGACACCCAGTGTGTGTGTGAGCAGCAAGTGCTGGTGACTACACTTTCTATCTGACACTGACGTGAGTCCTGTATCAGTATCTCAATCTCAGATACTGGAGCATTGATGGCAAGATGAGTCCTGCATCTGTATCTCAGTCTCAGATACTGGAGCATTGATGGCAACATGAGCCCTGTATAAGTATCTCAGTGTCAGACAATGGAGCATTGATGGCAAGATGAGTCCTGTATCTCAGTCTCAGATACAGGAGCATTGATGACAAGATAAACTGACAAAATACTTTACTGAACAATGGTTACAGAAAGACATCCCCCTCCTGTGCTGTGTGTGTCTGTCACACAGAGACAAGCAGGCAGCTGCTCCACACAGAGACTTTCTGGAAACTTCTCCCTGATCATTGCAGCATTTTATACTGGAGAGCAGTTGGTCACTGCCACAGTTCTTCACGGGAAGCACACATAATATGACAAGAAGCACCGTGGTACAAGTGTCTACTTGATATCCAATGGGAGGTGTTTACACTTACACTTGTCTACAGTAAAACCTGTGTTACTTGTGTGAAGAATGTTTCCGTTTTCCCACACTTCACACACATACAGATTCCAATGCACTGCCACAGTTCTTCACGGAGCGCACATATAATATTACAAGAAGCACCGTGATACAAATGTCTTCTCAATTTGAGAAGGAGAAGGTTAAATCGGAAGTGGCAGTGATGCAGTTGAACAAAGGGGACTATGAAGGCATGAGAGGGAAGCTGGCCAAGGTAGACTGGAAAGGGATCCTAACAGGAATGACGGTGGAACAGCAATGGCAGGAATTTCTGGGCATAATCCTGAAGATGCAGGATCATTTCATTCCAAAAAGGAAGAAAGATTCTAAGGGGAGTAGGAGGCAACTGTGGCTGACAAGAGAAGTTAGGGATAGAATAAAACTAAAAGACAAGATGTATAACACAGCAAAGAGTAGTCGGTAGCCAGAGGATTGGGAAACTTTCATAGGACAACAGAAGGAAACAAAACGGGCAATACGGGCTGAAAAGATAAAGTACGAGGGGAAGCTGGCCAGGAATATAAAGAAGGACAGTAAAAGCTTCTTTAGATATGTTAAGGGAAAAAGAGTAGCAAAGTCAAATGTGGGTTCCTTGAAGGCAGACACAGGTGAAATTATTATGGGCAACAAGGGAATGGCAGAAGAGTTGAACAGGTATTTCGGATCTGTCTTTACTAAGGAAGACACAAACAATCTCCCAGATGTACTGGAGGACAGAGGATCTAAGGGGGTAGAGGAATTGAAAGAAATTTTCATTAGGCGACAATTGGTATTGGGTCGGCTAATGGGACCGAAGGATGATAAATCCCCTGGGCCTGATGGTCTGCATCCCAGGGTCCTCAGGGAGGTGGCTCTAGAAATAGTGGATGCATTGGTGATCATTTTCCAATGTTCAATAGATTCAGGATCAGTTCCTGTGGAGTCAAGGGATATGGGGAGAAGGCAGGCACGGGTTAATGATTGGGGACGATCAGCCATGATCACAATGAATGGCGGTGCTGGCTCGAAGGGCCGAATGGCCTCCTCCTGCACCTATTTTCTATGTTTCTATATCCAATGGGAGGTGTGCACACTTACACTTGTCTACAGTAAAATTTCCGTTACGTGTGAAGAATGTTTCCGTTTTCCTGCACTTCACACACATACATCCCATCCTCCACTGTATCGTGTCGAACCATCAGATAGACCGTGTTATCCAGGCGGATCTGATCAGTGTTGCTCCTGTTCTGCTGGGATGAGTCCATGGGTCTCCAGTGAAGACTGACTGTATCTGAGAGTCTGGAGATGGTGCAGCTGAGTGTAACGTCACTGCCCAGCAGAGGGTTCTGTGGACTTGCCTCAACTGTGAAAAACAGATCAATGAGATACAGAGTGAGTAGTGGTTTGTACAAGTCTAGTCCCAGATAGGACAATGACATTCTTGCTTGCTGCAACACAACAGAATATTGTAGGCATAAATACAGAACAGATCAGTGTGTCCATATACCATAGAATATTTATATATACATAGAAACATAGAAACATAGAAATTAGGTGCAGGAGTAGGCCATTCGGCCCTTCGAGCCTGCACCGCCATTCAATATGATCATGGCTGATCATCCAACTCAGTATCCCGTACCTGCCTTCTCTCCATACCCTCTGATCCCCTTAGCCACAAGGGCCACATCTAACTCCCTCTTAAATATAGCCAATGAACTGGCCTCGACTACCCTCTGTGGCAGGGAGTTCCAGAGATTCACCACTCTCTGTGTGAAAAAAGTTATTCTCATCTCGGTTTTAAAAGATTTCCCCCTTATCCTTAAGCTGTGACCCCTTGTCCTGGACTTCCCCAACATCGGGAGCAATCTTCCTGCATCTAGCCTGTCCAACCCCTTAAGAATTTTGTAAGTTTCTATAAGATCCCCTCTCAATCTCCTAAATTCTATACACACATAAATAAACAGATAAAGTACAATAGGCTGTTATAGTTCAGAGTTTGTTTGAAGTTGTGTTTAATAGTCTGATGGCTGTGGGGAAGATGCTGTTCCTGAACCTGGATGTTGCAGATTTCAGGCTCCTGTACCTTCTACCTGAAGGTAGCGGAGAGATGAATGTGTGGCCAGGATGGTGTGGGTCCTTGATGATACTGCCAGCCTTTTTGAGGCAGCGACTGCGATAGATCCCCTCGATGGAAGAGAGGTCAGAGCCGATGATGGACTGGGCAGTGTTTACAACTTTTTGCAGCCTTTTCTGCTCCTGGACGCTCAAGTTGCCGAACCAAGCCACGATGCAACCCGTCAGCATTCTCTCTACTGTGCACCTGTAGAAGTTAGAGAGAGTCCTCCTTGAGAAACCGACTCTCCGTAATCTTCTCAGGAAGTAGAGGAGCTGATGAGCTTTCTTTATAGTTGCATCAGTGTTCTGGGACCAGGAGAGATCTTCGGAAATATGCACGCCCAGAAATGTGAAGTTCTTGACCCTTTCCACCATCGACCCGTTGATATAAACGAGACTGTGGGACCCCATCCTACCCCTTCCAAAGTCCACAATCAGTACCTTGGCTTTTGCAGGTGTTGAGGGCCAGGTTATTGTGCTGGCACCATATGGACAGTTGCTCGATCTCACTTCTATACTCTGACTCATCTCCATCAGTGATACGTCCCACAACAGTGGTGTCGTCAGCGAACTTGATGATGGAGCTCGCAATGTGACCGGCTACACAGTCATGAGTATAGAGTGAGTACAGCAGGGGGCTCAGCCTTGAGGTGCTCCCGTGCAGATTGTTATCGAGGCTGACACATTTCCACCAATACGAACAGACTGTGGTCTGTGAATGAGAAACATAGAAACATAGAAAATAGGTGCAGGAGTAGGCCATTCGGCCCTTCGAGCCTGCACCGCAATTCGACATGATCATGGCTAATCATCCAACTCAGTATCCTGTACCTGCTTTCTCTCCATACCCCCTGATCCCTTTAGCCACATCCAACTCCCTCTTAAATATAGCCAATGAACTGGCCTCAACTACCTTCTGTGGCAGAGAATTCCACCGATTCACCACTCTCTGTGTAAAAAATGATTTTCTCATCTAAAAGACTTCCCTCTTATCCTTAAACTGTGACCCCTAGTTCTGGACTTCCCCAACATCGGGAATAATCTTCCTGCATCTAGCCTGTCCAACCCCTTAAGAGTTTTGTAAGTTTCTATAAGATCCTCCCTCAATCTTCTGAATTCCAGTGTATACAAGCCAAGTCTATCCAATAAAAAGCAACACAAAGTTCAAACTCTTCCCTTCTTTGGTCTCCCGCGGTCTGGGGCCTCGAGACTTCCGTTGACGGCACGATCTTGACTCCCGTAGCCGGCAGTTGAGCCGTCCATGTCGGGGGTCCTGCATCGGGGGGGGGGGGGGGGGGGGGGTTGAATCCCAGCTCACTCGGGGTCTAGACGAACCATTCTCGTTCTTTGGTGCTTCCCGACATCGGTCTCTACCAGAGACTGCGATGTTGAAGAAACAAATTTGGAAAAGACATCAATAATTTAACAAATTTATCCCATTAAACTGAAGAGGGTTAGAAATACGTACCTTACCTTCTTATGACATCCATAAAGACCAAATCCAGGAAGACGATGCTGAAAAATCAAATTAACATAACATTTTAATGTTTGAAATGTTCTAACGTCCTTCTCTACAATTAGACAAAGTGCGGGAGTAACTCAGTTACTCCCTAGGCAATCCTGGGCAAGAAAATTCTAGTCCTCAAGCTAAAAACACTTGGACACGTGGACAATGCCAGGAGATGCATCTCCAACCAGGACCATCGTGTCTCTGAAGTCAGGATTCCTACAGGTTGGACCAATATTAATGTATAACCATATAACAATTACAGCACGGAAACAGGCCATCTCGGCCCTACAAGTCCGTGCCGAACAACTTTTTTCCCTTAGTCCCACCTGCCTGCCAATGTAGTCGAATATATTTAGACTACCTTAAGAGTTTAAGGTCTGAAGAGTCCCAACCCAGAATTACCAATCCATGTTCTCCAGCAAAGTTGCTGCACCCATCGAGTTGCTCCAGCACTGACACAATTCACAAGCACAGCAACACCACAGTTACATCAAATACCCATTCCCATTATATTTCACAAGTGTTCTCCCAGCCTTGTTGCCCGATGCCTTACTCAGCACGTGGACATTTAAACGTTAGATATAAACAAACATTCAGTGGTGTCCAGATGGTTAAAAATACCTGGAAAAACCCAATCCCCCAGAGCTTCAGTCAAAAATATTAAATTCTACTTTCCCTGTAACAGGAGACAACTACAACCAGGGAACATGGTTCTGTCCAAAGACAAAGTGCTGGAGGCAATCAGCAGTTCAGGCACAATCTGCCTGACTGCAAGTGGAATGGACAGATGACATCGCAGGTCAGCAACTTTCCTCAGACTGATGAAAGAGAGTGAAAAGAGGCAGAGGCACGCAGGACAAAGCCAGCAAGTAAATAGGTGGTACATGTGAGGCATGATTAGCATATGGATGGAGTGAGTGCCAAAGGCTCAAGGTGATCATACAGAGTTGATGTGATCAAGCTTTTCCCTTTGAGAATAGGGAAGATTCAAACAAGAGGACATGACTTCAGAATTAAGGGACAGAAGTTTAGGGGTAACATGAGGGGGAACTTCTTTACTCAGAGAGTGGTAGCGGTGTGGAATGAGCTTCCAGTGGAAGTGGTGGCGGCAGGTTCGTTGGTATCATTTAAGAATAAATTGGATAGGCATATGGATGAGAAGGGAATGGAGGGTTATGGTATGAGTGCAGGCAGGTGGGACTAAGGGAAAAAAATTGTTCGGCACGGACTTGTAGGGCCGAGATGGGCTGTTTCCGTGCTGTAATTGTTATATGGTTATATGGTTATATGGAGAAGTGGGAACGTGTAGCAGGAATCGGTCAACTGGGCAGCAACAATACAAAAGGTGCAATCAGTCTTATGTGAAGATACTATAGGCCGAATAGCCAGCTGCAGACAGAGGAATAGATAAAAAGTGGTGAAATCATTGGACAAAGTCAGCATGGATTTATGAAAGGTTAAATCATGTCTGATGAAACTTATAGAATTTTTCGAGGATGTAACTAGTAGAGTGGATAAGGGAGAACCAGTGGATGTGTTATATCTGGACTTTCTGAAGGCTTTCGACAAGGTCCCACATAAGAGATTAGTATGCAAACTTAAAGTACACGGTATTGGGGGTTCAGTATTGATGTGGATAGAGAACTGGCTGGCAGACAGAAAGCAAAGGGTAGGAGTAAACGGGTCCTTTTCAGAATGGCAGGCAGTGACTAGTGGGGTACCACAAGGCTCAGTGCTGGGACCCCAGCTATTTACAATATATATTAATGATCTGGATGAGGGAATTGAATGCAACATCTCCAAGTTTGCGGATGACACGAAGCTGGGGGGCAGTGTTAGCTGTGAGGAGGATGCTAGGAGGCTGCAAGGTGACTTGGATAGGTTGGGTGAGTGGGCAAATGCATGGCAGATGCAGTATAATGTGGATAAATGTGAGGTTATCCACTTTGGTGGCCAAAACAGGAAAGTAGATTATTATCTGAATGGTGGCCGATTAGGAAAAGGGGAGATGCAACGAGACCTCGGTGTCATGGTACACCAGTCATTGAAAGTAGCCATGCAGGTGCAGCAGGCAGTGAAGAAAGCCAATGGTATGTTAGCGTTCATAGTAAAAGGATTTGAGTATAAGAGCAGGGAGGATCTACTGCAGTTGTACAGGGTCTTGGTGAGGCCACACCTGGAGTATTGCGTACAGTTTTGGTCTCCTAATCTGAGGAAAGACATTCTTGCCATAGAGGGAGTACAGAGAAGGTTCACCAGACTGATTCCTGGGATGGCAGGACTTTCATATGAAGAAAGACTGGATAGACTCGGCTTGTACTCGCTAGAATTTAGAAGATTGAGGGGGGATCTTATAGAAACTTACAAAATTCTTAATAGGTTGGACAGGCTAGATGCAGGAAGATTGTTCCCGATGTTGCGGAAGTCCAGAACAAAGGGTCACAGTTTAAGAATAAGGGGGAAGTCTTTTAGGACCGAGATGAGAAAATCAATTTTCACACAGAGAGTGGTGAATCTGTGGTGTTCCCTGCCACAGAAGGTAGTTGAGGCCAGTTCATTGGCTATATTTAAGAGGGAGTTAGATGTGGCCCTTGTGACTAAAGGGATCAGGGGGTATGGAGAGAAGGCAGGTACAGGATACTGAGTTGGATGATCAGCCATGATCATATTGAATGGCGGTGCAGGCTCGAATGGCCGAATGAGCTACTCCTGCACCTATTTTCTATGTTTCTATATAGGACTGAACTTGGTGCCTTCCCTCACAGTGGGAACCATTGTGGGTGGATGTTTTTATGTTTAATTAAGGTGTTAAATTCTTCTTTAATGTTGTGTCTTATTATTGGTGTGCTGCAAATAGCAACTCAAATTTCACTGCACCAATGGGTGTACATAACAATAAATGTCCTTTGTCCTTTGCAGTCAGATCACAGAAAGATGAAAAAGATAGTTATTGTGATTGCTGTCTGAAGAAGGGTCTCAACCCGAAACGTCGCCTATTCCTTCGCTCCATAAATGCTGCCTGTCCCACTGAGTTACTCAGCATCTTGTATCGACCTTATCTTTCCGCTGACTGGTTATCGCAACAAAAGCTTTTCACTGTACCTCAATACACATGACAATAAACTGAATTAAACTAAGCCCTTGAATAAAAGTACTTGGCTCGACTGAGTCTTTTTAAATATTTATGTTTCAGGGATTTTTGACTCGTTTCCAAGCAAGTAGAATGAGAATATTATATTTATCATCAGTGTTCAGTCATGGCCCAAAGATCTCTGCTCTATGATCTTTGGTCTGGCCACATCTGGCGGATGGACTGTCACTTTAATTACAGTCATGTGAGTTCATCAGTCAATTACCGAGCAGGCGCTGAAGTTTGCGATCGACGCCTCGCCCTGCGTGTTGCGTCACCGCGCGTCCATCACGTGTTCCCCGTGGCGATGGAGGCGGCCGACGTGTTCCGCGCGCTCGGCGCTGGCGCCGCTTTTGACTGGAAACGGTTTGGCGGCCGCGAGGTGAGGGGGGAGGGGTGAGGGGGGAGGGGGGAGGGGAGAGGGGGCAAGGGGGGGGGGGGAGAGGGGCAAGAGGGGAGAGGGAGGGGGCTAGGTCCGGGACCGGGATGAGTGAGCGGGCGGGGCGGGGGACCGCGGGGGCGAGGGGACTGGGTCCGGGGAGCCGCGTGTGGGGGGAAGGGGGTGGCGAGGAGACCGGGGCGGGAACTGAGGGAGAGGGGACTGGGTCCGGGGAGCGGGATGTGAGCGGGGCGGGGGCCGAGGAGAGACGGGCGGACGGGCAGGAAGTTCAATGGGAAATATTTGATTTTCAAGCTGTGGCCATTGGAACTTTGCAAAATGATTGGAGTGTTTGGCAGACAGGACGTTGTGAGAACGTTTCCCTGGTCTGGAACCCAGAATCACAACCTCAGAATAGGAGTAGTGTAAAGGGACTGTCCCACTTCCCCGAATTATTCACGAATTCTCCCGTGTTTTCAAACTCGCAGAATGTTCGTAACGAGTCCGTGGATATATCGTAGCGGCTCGTTATGCCGTAGGTACTCGGGGATCAGGTAAGTCGGGACGTTTTTTTCAGCCTGATGAAAAATGTCCAGGAGTAAAACATTAGCCCCGTGTACCTACAGCTGGCATAACGAGCCGCTACGATATCCACGGCCTCCTACGGACATCGTTAGAAACATTCTGCGAGTTTGAAAACTCGGGAGAATTCGTGAATAACTCGGGAAAGTGGGACAGGCCCTTAAGAAAGAACTGCAGAAGCTGGTTTAAACTGAAGATAGACATTAAAAGCTGGAGTAACTCAGCAGGACAGGCAGCATCTCTGGAGAGATGGAATGGGTGATGTTTCAGCTCGAGACCCTTCTTCAGGTTGTTTAGGGTTAAGGGAAGCGAGAGATATAGACACTGATGAAGAGAGATAAAGAACAATGAATGAAAGATATGTAAAAAAAGTAACAATGACAAAGGAAACAGGTCTGTTGGTTAACATCCCACCCAAACCACCCCTTCCCCAGGTACTTTCCCCTGCAACCGCAGTAGATGCAACACCTTTCCCTATACCTCCTTCCTCAACTCTGTCCAGGGACCCCGACAGTCCTTTCAGGTTAGGCAGAGGTTCACTTGCACCTCCTCCAACCTCATCTAATCTATCCGTTGTTCGGGATGTGGACTCTTATACATCGGCGAGACCAAACGTAGACTGGGCGATCGTTTCACTGAACACCTTCGCTCAGTCCGCATGAACCTACCTGATCTTCCTGTTGCTAAACATTGTATTTCTCCTTCTCATTCCCACACAGACCTTTCTGTCCTAGGTCTCCACCATTGTCAGAGTGAGGCTAAATGCAAATTGGAGGAACAGCACCTCATATTTCACTTGGGCAGCTTATAGTAGCAATGTTACAAAATTTTGAGATTTTAAAAATCAAGTCTGCAATTTATCCCATCAGATAAAGCATAAAAATAAGTTTAATTTGACACCTAATTCACTTTCATATCTCAAGCATTTTAAAAGTTATGGCCATTTTCATACTGGGAAATTAGCATCTTGTTCCCTATTGATTTTCTATGGACATAACAAAAAAGCTGTGATCGTGAACAGTCAAAAGCCCATAACTTTCTTAAAAATTAAGAGAACTGAATGAAATTTTCAGTTATCATAGATTGAAGCATTCTGAAACAAATATAAAATTATCTTACTTGGATGACCTGAAATTAAAGCATATAATTAGTTAGTTACCTAATTGTAGCTAATTTCAGACTTCAATTACTAGATCTAAACATCTATCCATTTCTTAATAAATGATTAACATTTTTAAATAGCCTAAATGTCCAAATAATATTCACAAATAATTCACAATAAAACATGATTTTTAAATCTCATTTACATTAATTTATAGACCAAATGGAAGGAATTTAGTATTCAATTGCTGTAAATTAAAGTCCATTTAAATCAGCTTTCCAGTGGGTCCCTGTGGAACGCGCTGGTTTAGAACGTTCACATTGCGGTAGATTTGTGCCTCAAATGCCCAGAAAAATACTGCGGGATATAATGGGCCCAAAATGAGCTACTCGCAATATTAAACTTTGTATAAAGGGATCTTTAGAAGCCCTTTTTAATGTAAAAATATACAGCATACCTTCTGCTATTTGCTTTATGAGACCCTGCGGTTGCAGGTGTTCGCGGGTTTAGAGGTTGATTTTTAAACTACTATAACTATTTTACGAGGCCTTTAAAACTAATAATAGCTTTTGCGACGGGTCTTCCAGCGATTTTTCGTTAATAATTAACTAGGCTGAACATCTTCGATTTGAACAGCCTAGAGAAAATCGCGTTTGAAACCCGCCCCCTCTAAACGGCGCCAAAATCGCGCACACCCGCAGCGGCAGATTTTCAGCGACGCTTCAGGTAGGCTTTGCAACATACCTACTTATAGCCATGTATGAAATTGATTTCTCTAACTTCAAATCCATTCCCTCTCTATCTCTCCCCAACCAAGTCGCATTAGCTTCCCGTTTTCACCCAACAAACAGCTAACTGGCCTGTTTCCTTTATCATCGTTAATTTTTTACATATCTTTCATTCATTGTTCTTTATCTCTCTATATCAATGTCTATATCTCTCGCTTCCCTTACCCCTAAACAACCTGAAGAAGGGTCTTGACTCGAAATGTCACCCATTCCTTCTCTCCAGAGATGCTGCCTGCCCTGCTAAGTTACTCCAGGTTCTCGTGTCTGTCTCAGAATAGGATTTGGCTGTGAGGAAAGAGATAAGAAATGTCTTCATACAAAGAACGTAGAACAGTACAGCACAGGAGTGGGTCCTTTGGCCCACAATGTATGTGTCGTACACGATGCCAAGTTAAAGTGACCTAATTGATTGTACAGAGTCATGAAGCAGGCCCTTTGGCTCAACTTGCACATACCAACCAACATGTCCCACCTACACTAGTCCCACCTGCCTGAATTTGGCCCATATCCTTTTCAACCTGTCCTATCATGCACCTGTCTAAATGTTTCTTAAATGTTGTGATAGTCCCTTCCTCAACCACCTCTTCCAGCAGCTTGTCCCATAGATCCACCACCTTTTGCGTGAAAAGATTACCCCTCCAGTTCCTATTAAATCTTTCCCCCCTCACAATCCAATGTCCTCTGGCTCTTGATTCCCCACTCTAGGCAACTGTTCCTTACATTCCCATATGTGTATCTGAAAGCCTCTGAAATGCCACTATTGCATCTGTCTCCACCACCACCCCTGGCAATGTGTTCCAGCTCCCACCACTCTGTGTGGGGGAAAAAAAAATAGCCTGCAATCTCCATTAACATTTTTCCCCCTCTCACCTTATTAGCTCTCTAGGGTTGGATATTTCCACCCTGGGGGGGAAAAAGGCTCGGACTATATCTATGCCTCATAATTTTATATACTTCTATCGTCTTCCCTCAACCTCTGACGTTCCAGAGAAAACAATCCAAGTCTATTCAACCTCACCTTGTTGCTGAAACCCTCTAATCCATGTAGCATTCGGGTCAACCTCTGCACCCTCTCCAAAGCCTTCACATCCTTCCTGTAATTGGGTGACCAGACTGCATGCATTTGCTCCGAATGTGGCTTAACCAAAGTCTTACAGAGCTGCATGATGATTTCCAGATTCTTGTACTCAATGCCCCAAGCAATGAAGGCAAGCACACAATGTGCCTTCTTCACCACCCTATCAACTTGTTCTGCCACCTTCAGTGAGATATGAATTTGGACTCAAAGATTCCCTGCACATCAATGCTGCTCAGTGTCTTGCCATTAACTGCATACTCCCCCATTCCAACATTCCAAAGTGCAATAACCTCACACTCGCTTATCTTCTATTTCTAGACACATTTCTGCAGCTGATCTATATCCAGCTGTATCTCTGGTACTGTAACAACAGTTGAAAGACATGTAGATGGGTATATAGGTAAGAAAGGTTTCGAAGGATAGCGGCCAAATGCGGGCAAGTGGGACTTGTGTAAATGGGGCATCTTGGTTGGCATGGAAAAGTTGGACCGAAGGCCCTGTTTCTGTGATGGGACTATTAAAATCAAATTCTGAAAACCATAATCTCAAGCGGTAAGTGGTGGAAATATTCAGCGGATCAGGAGAGAGGTACAGATAATAAAGATATTTGTGCATTTGCATAAATCTTGTCTCTTGTTCACACTTCCAGATAACAAAATCAATCAATACCATCTTGAATGAAAACCCTACAGAACTTGACTTTTTCAAGAATCAGCCTACAAAAATTAACAAACCAGTGGGGGACATATTGAAGATCAGGGAGCAGAGAGCACCTTCTGCAAGAGTGCGTGAAGATATCTGCACCTCCACATCACCAGGAAAAAGGAAACTTGCGATTAATGGATCAGAAGAGAGGAAAAGGAGCAAAAAAGAAGTCAAAGGTATGTTGTGCTTAGGTAGACCAAAGTGCTGGAGAAACTCAGCGGGTGCAGCAGCATCTATAGAGCGAAGGAAATAGGCAACGTTTCGGGCCGAAACCCTTCTTCAGACAAGTATGTTGTGCTTACTTAAAATAGAAGACTCCCAGTGCCAGTATTACTGATTTACATATCCATGCGGTACTTTTCTTTTCATCATGAATAAATTTCACTCTTTTGCCTTAAAAGGCACATGCTGATTTTTTTTTTGTGTGAGATCGTTAACGAGTATATTTAAGGATGCCAAAGGCACAATGATTTGCACAAAGTTAAATACATTGACGTGTCCAGTCCTAATGCAAATTTCTTTACTGTTTGGTCCATCTTGAAAAAGGCACCAATATGTAGTGGCTTTAGACCATAGACAATAGGTGCAGGAGCAGGCCATTCGGCGCATTGAGCCAGCACCACCATTCATTGCGATCATGGCTGATCATCCACAATCAGTACCCCGTTCCTGCCTTCTCCCCATATCCCCTGACTGTGCTATCTTTAAGAGCCCTATGAAGCTTTCTCTAATAATCATACTCTGTCTGAACCATGATGTGAAGGAGAAATTTTAAATGCTTTATATTCCTATAATGCTTGATTAAATGCTGAACATTGAAATATATTTTACTTGTCCTATGCTCAAGTTTAGGAGCTGAGCATAGAGGCAATACCTAGTTAAAATTGAGGAACTAGAATGAGACTAGCAGGGCTTAAGAAAAAAACTTACTTCATAGTGCGGGCTACAGCAAATGGCTAATTTAGGATTAACTGAATGGTACCGATAGACCACGTGAGGAAACATCTCTATAGTTGCACCGATGATAGGGGAAGTAACTGGAAGATGGAGTAGTGCAGAAGGTGAGCATGTCAAGAAATTTAGTCGTTAGTGCTGAATATGCTGAGTATGTGGAAAAATGTAGTTAGACCAGTAACTGACCTAATGGCCACCTGTATGTCTGTTGGCATAAGATAAGAATAACTTGACATGACCAAATATAAGACCATATGAATTATGTAATTGAACTCATGATCACCTTTGAATGCTTCTCCTTTTTCTGTGTATAAATATGCTGCTTACCTACTTTTTCAGCGAGTGTGTCTCCGAGACCATACTCTTGGTAACTCCCCCACTCCCGGTATCGTAATAAAGCTTGATTATTTTAAATGATAATTTGTCTGATGTACTCTGTTGTCTTCTAACGAATTTTAACTTTTACAATGACATTTGTCAAGAAGTACTTTAAATTTGGACTCACAGGGACATTGCATAGCTGACCAATTGTGCACTTTTTAATACCTAAGTACGTAGGCTCTGCAGCAGATGACTCTAGATGGTGTTCAGGAGCACAGTTGTGACTGACTTTGCTTTATCTCTCTCTAACCAGAAGGATATATTCTAGTTAGAGCCTTTCCCTTGGTTACTGTTATGATCATATTGCATCACAGCACAAACGTGTTCTGGTTCAGTTAGAAACATAGACATCTGGCCAGTAGACTATTGGGCCCCATTGATAATGCTGTGGTGTTCTGACTAATCTTGGCTGGTCTGTAACTCAATGCCATATTCCAGTTCTCGTCAGATATTCCCTGATAACTTTTGTCTAGAAGACAATCAAACATTAAACATATTCAGCAACTTTGCTTCCGCAGCCTAATGTATGGCATCCTAAATAGGTCATCATCATAAATATCTTTACAGACATCTTCAGACAATGGCCCCCAGTTCTTCACGTGCTTCCAGAATGCAGTCTGCTAAGACTTGTCAGAATTTATATGTTTCAATGAGTTGCCTATCATTTTTCTAAACTACTTCTATTCTACCATTGATAGAATAGGTAAATGCATCTGCTGAGTCTGAAGAAGTTGTTTAGTTTATTGTTACATTTACCAGGGTATAGTGAAAAGCTTTTGTTACATGCTATCCAGTCAGCAGAAAGATAATGAGTGATTACAATCGAGCCATATACAGTGTATAGATACATGACATGGGAATAACATTTAGTGCAAGGTAGATTGTAGTTCAGCACTACTCTCTGGCAGCCTCCATGGAGAACATGGATGTGTGTCATTTTGGTCGGGGCCCTTCTTCAGACTGATTTAGTTCAGTTTATTATTGTCATGTACAGCTGCTTATGTTTACATGCTATCCAGTCAAAGAAAAGCCTATACATGAATACAGTCAACCTGTCCACAGTACACAGATAAAAGGTACAATGTTTAGTGCAAGATATAATATTGAAGTCTGAGAAAAGATCATACAAAGGTCTCCAATCAGGTAGATGAGAGGTTGGGACTGCTCTCCAGCTGCTGAGAGGACCGTTTAGTTGCCTGAGCCGATCCGAAATGTCACCTATCCATGTTCTCCAGAGATGCTGCTTGACCTGTTGAATTACTCCCAGCACTTTGTATTCTTCACTGCCTTGTGCTCTTGATTGCAATGTTGACAACATATTTAATTATTTTGGAGTGTTGAAAATTGGCTGAATGACTGAATTATCTTGCTAAAGAAAGCTGCATTTCTTGGCTGCTACATCAGAAGTAATGTTGACAGTAATATTGGAGTTATTTGCCCAATGAACCATTCATTCATGGTAGGGATAAAGCAGAAAGAAACAATGAAATACCATTGAATCTTCTGTGTGCCATAATCATCCAGTATTGGCCTTATGGACCAACTCATCCATGCCATCTGAGATGTCGTTTCATTTGCTCATGTATAGACAATAGGTGCAGGAGTAGGCCATTCGGCCCTTCGAACCAGCACCGTCATTCAATGTGATCATGGCTGATCATCCCCAATTCCTGCCTTCTCCCCATATCCTCTGACTCCGCCCTATCTAGCTCTCTCTAGTTTATCCCATATCCCTCCACCCTTCCTATCGGCGTATCTGTCCAAATGTTTTTACATTTTATTATTGCACCAGCCTTAACACTTCTGGCAGTTAGTTCCATATACTACCACCCTCTGTGAAAAATTGTTCCTCAGTTTTCCCTCTTACCTTCAACCCATGCCCTCTCGTTCTTGATTCCTCTACCTTGACAAAAAGAGCACGTGCATTTCCCTATATATTACCCTCATGATTTTATACATCTCTTTATCATCACCCCTCAGCCTCCTGTGCTTCAAGGGATAAAGTCTGACCCCACCCAATCACTCCCTCCAGATCAGGGCCTTGAATCCTGGCAACAGCTTCATAAATCTTTTCTGCACCCTTTCGAGCGTAATGTCATCTTTCCAGGTGAGCAAAACTAAACATTCATGTTCTCCTTGGATGTGGCCTGACCCATTGAATCACTCTGGCACTTTGTTTTGTAAACCAGCATCTGCAGTTCTTTGTGTCTCCACAATACTCCAAATGCAGCTTGTACAAATGTAACAACGCAATAACTTCTATCAATTTGAAGAAGGGAGTTTGCAATTTCTTCTGTCTTCTACACTCAATTCCCTGACTGATGAAGGCCAGCAAGCAAAAAGCCTTTTTCAACACTTGTCTATTGTTAATGTTGTTAACGGATATGATATAGTTGGGATTACGGAGACATGGCTCCAAGGTGACCAAAGCTGGGAGCTAAATATGCAGGGGAATTCAATATTGAGGAAGGATAGACAGAAAGGAAGTGGAAGTATGGTGGCATTGCTGGTTAAAGAGGAGATTAATGCAATAGTAAGGAGAGACATTAGCTTGGATGCTGTAGAATCTGTATGGATAGAACTGCGAAATAGCCAATGTCAGAAAACACCACCAGACCACCAAACAGCAGTAGGGAGGTTTGGGATAGCATCAAGCAGGAAATTAGGGATGCGTGTGACGAAGGTACAGCAGTTATCATGGGTGACTTTAATCTACATATAGATTGGGATAACCAAATTGGTAACAATGCTGAGGAGGAGGATTTTCTGGAATGTTTATGGGATGGTTTTCTAAGGCGATATGTGAAGGAACCATCAAGAGGGCAGGCCATCCTAGACTGGGTGTTGTGTAATGAGGAAGGAATAGTTAGCAGTCTTGTTGTGCAAGGCCCCTTGGGCAACAGTGACCATAATATGGTGGAATTATGCATTACGATGGAGAGTGACACGGTTAATTCAGTCGAGGGGCCTGAACTTAAAAAAAAGGAGACTTTGATGGTATGAGACGGGAATTGGCTAGGATAGGCTGGCAAATGATACTTATGGGGTTGACGGTGGAGATGCAATGGCAAAGATTTCAAAATCGCATGGATGAATTACAACAATTGATTATCTCTATCTGGCGTAAAAATAAAATGGGGAAGGCGGCTCAACCGTGGCTAATGAGGAAAATTCGGATCAGTGGTAAATCCAAGGAAGAGGCATATAATTTGGCCAGAGGAAGCAGTGAACTTGAGGGCTGGGAGAAATTTAGAATTCAACAGAGGACAAAGGGGTTAATTAAGAGGGGGAAAATAGAGCATGAAAGAAAGGTTGCGAGGAATATAAAAACTGACTGTAAAAGCTTCTTTAGATATGTGAAGAGGAAAATATATGAAGACAAATGTAGGTCCCTTACAGTCAGAAACAGGTGAATTTATAATGGGAAACAAGGAAATTGCAGAGTAGTTAAACAAGTACTTTGGTTATGACTAAGGAAGACACAATCTCCCGGAAATACTAGGGGACGAGGATCTGGTGGGATGGATGAACTGAAGGGAATCCACATTAGTCAGGAAATGGTGTTGGGTAAACTGTTGGGATTGAAGGCAGATAAATCCCCTGGGCTTGATGGTCTGCAGCCCAAGGAGGTACAGGAGGTGGCTGTAGAAATTGTGGATGCATTGGTGTTCATTTTCCAATATTCTCTCGACTCTGGATCAGTTCCTGTGGCCTGGAGGGTAGCTAATGTAACCCCACTTTTTAAGAAAGGAGGGGGAGGGAAAACGGGGAATTATAGACCAGTTAGCCTGACATTGGTGGTGGTGAAGATGCTTCAGTCGATTATTAAAGATTTAATAGCAGCGCATTTGGAAAGCAGTGACAGGATCGGTCAGTCAGCATGGATTTATGAAAGGGAAATCATGCTTGACTAATCTTCTGTAATCTTTTGAGGATGTCACAAGTAGAATGGATAAGCGAGAGCCAGTGGATGTGGTGTATCTGGACTTTCAAAAAGCCTTTGACAAGGTCCCACACAAGAGATTAGTGTGCAAAAGGAGAGCACGTGGTATTGGGGGTAGGGTATTGACATGGATAGAGAACTCGGAAGGGGGAGGGGATGGGGAGAGAGGGAAAGAAAGGTCTATTTGAAGTTCAATGTTCATATCGCTGGGGTGTAAGCTTCCCAAGCAAAATATGAGGTGCTGTTCCTCCAAAGGACAGAAAGGTCAGATTGGGAATGGTAAGGGGGGTTAAAGTGCTGAGCAACCAGGAGATCAGGTAGTTTACAGCCCCTGTCCCACTTTACCGAGTTACTCACAAATTCCCCCGAGTTTTCCCCTTGATTCAAACTCGGAGAATGTCCGTAAGAGGCCGTAGCAGTCCGTGCTTATTTGTAGCGGCTCCTAATGCCAACCTTAGGTACTCCGGGCATCAGGTAAGTTGGGACGTTTTTCATGTTGAAAAATGTCCACGAGTAAAAAATAGCACCGAGTACCCACGGGTGGCATCTCCGAGTTTGAATCAAGGGGAAAACGCGGAAGAATTCGTGAGAAACTCGGGAAAGTGGGACAGGGGCTTAAGGCGGACTCAGCGGAGGTATTCAGCGAAACGATTGACTAGCCTGCGCTTGGTCTCGCCTACATACAGGAGTTGACACCTGGAATAGCGGATACAGCAGATGAGGTTGGAGGAGATGCAAGTGAACCTCTGCCTCACCTGAAAAGACTGTCAGGGTCCTTGGATGAAGTCGAGGGGGGGGTAAAGGGACAAGTGTTGCATCTCCTGCAGTTGCAGGGGAAAGTATCTGGAGAGGGGGTGGTTTGGGTGGGATGGGACGAGTTGACCAGGGAGTTGCGGAGGGAGCGGTCTCTGCGGAAAGCAGAAAGGGGTGGAGATGGGAAAATGTGGCCAGTAGGCTGATGGGGTGGAAGGTGAGGCCAAGGGGGATTCTGTCCATATTATGAATGGGGGGAGGGGGTGCAAGAGTGGAGCTGTGGGATATCGAGGAGACCCAAGTGAGAGCCTCATCTATTATGGAAGGGGGGCGAACCCCCGTTCCCTAAAGAATGAGAACAAGAGAACTGGTTGGCAGCCAGGAAGCAAAGAGCTGGAATTAACGGGTCCACTTGGGTGGCAAGAACACAAGAAGACAGATTATTATCTGTGGTAGGTAGACTCAAAGTGCTGGATTCAGTCTGAAGAAGGGTCTCGACCTGAACCTCACCCATTGCTTTCCAGAGATGCTGCCTGTCCTGCTGAGTTACTCCAGCATTTTGTGTCTACCTTTGATTTAAACCAACATCTGCATTTCTTTGTGTAGGAAACAAATGCAGATGCTGGTTTAAATCTGTTCTAAATCAGTTTAAAACAGCATCTGCAGTTCTTTCCTACACATTGTCTGAAAGGGATTAGGAAAAGGGGAGGTGCAACGAGACCTGGGTGTCCTTGAACACCAGTCCCAAAATGTAACACTTTACTGTTGTTACTGCAAGACTGTTCAAAGCATCTGAATACACAACAATTGGCGACGAGGATAAAATAACGAAGATAAGAACAAGGCCAGCAAGAAGAATCGAAAACAAGTTTAAAAATAGTATTTGGAAACAAAGTGGAACAGCACCAAGCCAAATGGTTTTGAATTGGCGCCAAAAAGAAAATAAGGTATAAATGGGAAGCAATAGCTCAGGGAAAAGCTAGGAAAACAAGCAGGGGCAGTAAGGGTCACCGAGCACGGTGTGAGAAAGTCTGGGAGAGTTGGAAAGATTTGAGAACGTTTTGAGATAGTTTTGGAGCTTTGGATTATCATGCCTCAATGCGGTTCTCCTAGGCACTGAGACTGGGAAATGCACAGACTGCACCAAACTGCTGCAGACATTGGATATATTTGAAACAAGGATAGCAGCATTAGAAAAATGCAAAGGGCTAAAAATACTGCAAGAGTCAACGACAGAGACGGACCATGAACACGTCCTCCAGGATACAGTGCCGATGGGTGAGTTAGCTGAGCTAGCTCCGACAAACACACAACTAAATGATAACGATGAAAGGTACATTATATCCTTCCCGAAACTGGACGAGAGAGACAGTTCCAGCTGCATCTTACTGGCACCAAGTCGGCGCTAAGCCCAAACGGAAAACCACAGTAAATCAACAAGTTCACTCGACGTCAAATGCTAGGCTACCCAAAGCTAAAGTAGCACGTACCAGCCGGATTAGCCCGTCCCCGAAGCTAACTCTGCCGCTGAAAAACCGGATCCTGCCACTACGAGAGTCCACGAACGACAGCCCGCAGAAACGTGATGAGAAACGGAGACGGAACACGTCGCCAGGCAGGTAAGCTGCCGCGAGTCCCGAGATGCGTCCGGACGGACGGTGCGGACAGAGACGGACCATGAACACGTCGCCAGGGAGGCGAGCTGTGCATGGGTCCGCCACCGGCACCTCAAGCCCTGGGGCGCGTCCGGACAGACGGCGCAGACAGAGACAACAAGGGCCCATCACACAGAAAGCGGATGAACCAGACACTCTGATTGTAGGAGATTCAGCCATAAAGGATATAACCGGTAAGAAGATCAAAACATGCTGCTTCCCAGATGTGACGGTTAGTGATGTCAATCAGAAATTAGCCAGAATTATACTGGAAAACCCAAAAATCCCACAGGTAATTGTGCATGCAGGATTTAATGATATTCGAAAAGAACAGTCAGAACTTTTAAAGAGGGATTTCACTGAACTATTAGATATACTGGACAAATTAGACATTGTCATTCATCAGTGGTCCCATACCAGCAGTTGACAGGGGAATAAACACATTCAGTCAGCTACTTGCACTGAATACATGGCTTTCAGAGTCTGCAATGAAAGAAGAAGGAGCTTTATTGACAACTTTAACTTGTTTTGGGGGCGCAAATATCTTTTCAGAGCAGATGGTGTGCACCCAAACAGGTTCGGCTCAAGACTGTTAAGGGACAATCTTCTCTTCTCGCTCTCGCTCCCACGAATCTACCCTGCCGCGGTCTGACACACAGGCCGCAGTCAGACCACAGGTAGAGAAGCGAGGCAACAGCCCCCCCCCCCCCACACATCTACCCTGCCACTGTCTGACACACAGGCCGCAGTCAGACCACAGGTAGAGAAGCGAGGCAACAGCCCCCCCCCCCCACACATCTACCCTGCCACTGTCTGACACACAGGCCACAGTCAGACCACAGACCTTGAGGAGAGACAACAGCCCCCCCCCCCCCCCACCCATCCCCATCGACGCGCCCTTACCCCCCCCTACCATCCCCCACCGCTGATGTTGGCTTGGAGAGGAACGGCCACCACCCTCCGCTGCACTCCCCCATCGACGATGACCTCCACCCTCATCTCTCCCATAGCCATAACAACACCACCTCCACTGTTTCCTCCCATTATGATTTTCCATATGAATTGAAGAAACAGGAAAAATGTGGCATTAAACTTGCATCTGTGTCTATGATGCCCAGCCCTCGCCCCATATCAGTACCATCGCCACGTCACGGCCGCAGGGAGATAACAACCAAGCGGAGGGCGCCACAGCCCCCCCCCCCTGTATTGATAGCAGTCCTGAATATTACTGAGACAAGAAAGGGTTCAGCCGTAGACACATTACGAAGGAAGTTCCGCATAATCAGCTGAACCCAAGGTCGCCGACGTCAAACTATGGCACCTTCTGCATTCCTGTTGTGACTACTAAGAGAGTAAACAAAGGGAAACTTAGACACACTGCTAACCTAACAAATCTAATACCTATTACCTCCAAACCAAAACCAACCATAAAGCCTATCAATAATACCATCAGGATGGGTCTGCTTAATGTTAGGTCTCTTAATAACAAATCATTTTTAGTCAACGATTTTATTACCACCTCTAAACTGGATTTTATGTTTTTAACTGAAACATGGCTAGAACAAAATAACAGTGCAACCATTCTGATTGAGACAGCTCCTCCCAGCTATAACTTTTTTGATGTATGCAGATCTGAAAAAAGAGGTGGATGGGGTTGCTGCTATATTTTAAAATGTATTTCAGGGGAAACAGATGTCACTTGGTGATTTTCCATCATTCAAATACCTTTGTGCTGTATTGAAATGTTCCCCCAGAGTTCTCCTATTAATTATTTACAGGCCACCTAAATATTATGCAAATTCTTTCGATGACTGTACAGAATTATTGTCTAGCATCTCCACTGACTTTGACTGTCTAGTTATAACTGGTGATTTTAATTTTCATACTGATAATTTGAATGACAAGGGTACAAAATAATGTTTTACTATTTTAGACACATTTGAACTGTCTCAACATGTGAAAGAGGCTACTCATTGTAAGGGGCACACTCTGAACTTGATTATCACAAAGGGTCTCAATGTTTCTGATATTTTCGTGACTGATCCTTCATTGTCTGACCACTTCTGTGTTTTCTTTAATATATCTTTTATTCCCGACATACAGACAAAATCAAATACTGTCAAAAAACGGTATATAAATGAACATTCTAATGTGCTCTTTAAAAATGCTATCTCCTTGTTACCACCTCTAAACCCAAGTTCTGCTGCTGATCTTGTAGATAACTTTAATTCCAAAATTGTGAAAGTTATAGATGTCATTGCACCTGTTACGGTTAAAACGATTTCTGGTAAGCAAAAGGCACCCTGGAGAAAAGCTGCTTTTGTAACAGCCCAGAAAAGAGAATGCCGGAAAGCTGAACGCATCTGGTGTAAAACAAAACTTCATATTCACCATGACATCTATAAAGAGAGCCTCCGTGCCTACAATTTAGACTTAAAAAGTGCTAGAGAAACATTTTCCTCCAATATCATTAACAACATCATCACTAATAAGGCAAAAACTCTATTTGCAACTATTGACAGACTGACCAACCCCCCAACACAAATACCACCTGAACTCCATTCCACGCAGAAATGCAATGAGTTTGCATTCTTTTATACTGATAAAATTGAAGGCATCAGACGTGCCATCAATATCTCCGCTTCAAACAAAAATGTTGGATCACCACCCTGATTAGGCAAAAGTAACGTGGCAATGATGACATGCTTTAATGTCATAGACTCTATAAACTCTTGTGGAAACGGTGACACAACTAAGGCCATCCACCTGCTGCCTTGATGCTTTACCTACCAACTTCTTTAAGAATGTTTTTGACTGCCTAGCAATAGACATACTGCAAATAGATAACAGCTCTCTTCAATCAGGCAATTTCCCAAAAGCCTTGAAAACTGCAGTTATTAAACCTCTTTTAAAAAAGCGGTGCCTAGATGCCTCTATTATTAACGACTATAGACCAATATCAAACCTGTCTTTCATAAGTAATATCATTGAGAAAGTTGTCCTCCAGCAACTTAATCACTTCCTGGCCTCAACTGGCTGCTACGACAACTTCCAGTCAGGATTTCGACCTCTTCATAGCACCGAGACCGCCCTTATTAAAGTTGTAAACGACATCCGTCTTAACACAGACTCTGGCAAAGTTTCAATATTAATGCTATTAGACCTCAGTGCTACATTCGACACTGTTGATTACTCAATACTTTTGGACAGGTTGGAAAAATGGGTGGGGCTTTCAGGCACAGCCTTAAGTTGGTTCAGCGCCCCTGAGCAGTTATTTATGCGCATTATATAACCTTATAGCAGCTGGTAAACGACTTCCTATGTCTCTCAGTTTTGCACATTGGTGCAATCAGTCTCTGACTGAAGTTGCTGCTCTTGATCACCTTCAGGGCATGGAGTGGGTGAGTGGGGTTGGTCATTATTGAACCCAGTTTGTTCAGAGTTCTGGCCTCTGCCACCTGCTGGACCGTTCGTTGCTCAGCCCCGACCACTGAGCCGGCCTTCCTGATCAGCTTGTCCAGTCTGTTTTTGTCCGCTATGCAAAAAACAGAGCACTGGCCACCACTGAATGGTAGACACTGCACAGTAGGGGTTGGCAGATGTTAAATGACCTCAGTCTCCTTAAAAAATACAGTCGGCTTTGTCCCTTCCTGTACACCGCCTCCATATGACACTTCCAGTCCAGCTCACTGTCAAGCTGCACCCCAAGGTACCTGTGGTTAGCGACCACCTCCACCTCAGTGCCCTTAATGGTGATTGGTGTTGCTTGAGTCCTCCTCCTCCCCCTCCTGAAGTCCACAACTATCTCCTTGGTTTTTTTGGTGTTAAGATGGAGGTTATTGTGTGCACTGCACTCCACAAAATTACTTATTATGTCTCTGTACTCCTCCTCATTGCCCCCTTTAATGAGGCCGACAACAGCTGTGTCATCCGAAAACTTCTGCAAAAAGCAGCTGTTGAATCTACAAGATAGGAACTATTTTGTTTCCATTGGCGACTTTATATCAGAACCAACCAACGTGACGTGTGGAGTCCCGCAAGGTTCGATCTTAGGGCCCTCTTTATTCAACATCTACATGCTCCCACTAGGGCAAATCATGCGAAATAATAATATTGACCACCACTGCTATGCCGATGACACTCAAATCTATGTAGCGCTATCACCAAATGACTACCGCCCCATAGATCTGCTGTGCCAGTGCATTGAGCAAGTCAAAGACTGGATGCGCCAAAATTTCCTCCAACTAAATAAGGACAAAATGGAGATAATTGTTTTTGGTGCTAAAAAAAAAAGAAAGGCTTAAAGTAACCCAACACCTTCACTCTCTGTCCCTGAAAACTTCAAACAAAGCCAGAAATCTTGGGGTTATTATGGATTCAGATTTACATTTCGACAGTCACATCAAATCAGTAACAAAATCGGCCTACTATCACCTCAAAAACGTAGCAAGATTAAGAGGACTCATGTCAGCTCAAGACTTAGAAAAACTTGTACATGCCTTTATTACTAGTAGGCTAGATTATTGTAGCGGTCTCCTTGCAGGTCTTCCGAAAAAAACTGTCCGGCAGCTACAGCTTGTTCAGAACGCTGTTGCTAGAGTTCTAACAAAGACCAAAAAATTTGAACACATTACACCAATTCTTAAATCCTTATATTGGCTCCCTGTTTGTCAGAGAATTGATTTCAAAATCCTGCTGCTCACCTATAAATCCCTACATGGTTTAGGGACAAAGCATATCACTGACATGCTTCCACTATATAAGCCTTCTAAACCGCTAAGATCTTCTGAGACCAATCTGTTAGTGATTCCCAGAGTAAATACAAAACATGGGAAAGCAGGATTTAGTTACTATGCAACAAATAGCTGGAATAAACTTCCTGAAGATTTAAGACTTGCCTCAACTTTGACCACTTTTAAAACAAGACTGAAAACTTTTATGTTTACTTTAGCTTTCAGCTAAATCTTAACTACATTGCACTTTTAACTTTTGCATTTTTATAATGCATTTTTAATTTTGCTTTTATTTTCTTTTAATTCTTCTATTTTATTTCATTATATTATTTCATTTTATTGTATGACATGTTTTTATGTGAAGCACTTTGAGTCTGCCTCGTGTATGAAATGTGCTATATAAATAAAGTTGCCTTGCCTTACACTTATCTTAATTATTTTAATTGTTTTGGTGAAGAAAAATTGAGAGTTTGTGCTTGGGTTTCCTTAATTATTTTTAATAATGATATTCTGTTGCATAAAGAACATTTGCTGGTGTTGGTATTAACAGTTCCCATTCTGTCTCATTTCTATTCTGCTGCTGCCTGGCCTCAAGCACAAGCTGAGACTGAAATACACAACATTTTTCCCACTTTAAGAAATGGTGAAGGGGCAATGTCCTCACTGGGAAGCAAGATTCACAGAAGTCATGGCAAAGAACCCAATGCTGAGAAGTTGCAACACCAGCAGCGGGAAAAGGTTAGCCTTTTGTTCATTTATAGGAATTTGTTTATTGCAGGAAGGATAATTTAATAACACAACAGTAATATTTTCCTTTGTTATAACGTCTTATTTTCAAGATAAATAAGTTCCGGCGCAAGCATCGGATTTACGTGGATGGAACTGATATCCCCGAACCTGTTGCTACCTTTGAGCAGCTTCAACAAGACTACAAGGTTCACCCGAAAGTTATTCAACATGTAGAGGAATCTGGATTCCTAATGCCTACTCCTATACAAATGCAAGCTATACCCATCATGTTACATGTAAGTGTTTTGTTGAAATGTGAGTCCTGATGCAGGAGAGGCAGATAAGAAAATTAAGATTAGAAGTGGGGGGTTGATATTTAGGCCTGCTCTGCCATTCAGTATGGGTATCAACCTCAGCCCTTTCCTGCACTAGCCCCATGTCCCTTAATTCTACTAATATTTAGGGCAGTGGATGTTGTCTACTTGGATTTTAGTAAGGCATTTGGTTAAGTCCCCCTTAGTAGGCTGATCCAGAAATTTAAGATGCGGGGGATTAACAGTGACTTAGTCGTACAGTTTCAGAACGATCTTACTGATAGAAATCAGAGGATTGTGGTCAAAGAATAATATTGTGGCTGTGACCAGTGGATTTCTACAGGGATCTGTTTTGGGACCTCTGTTGTTTGTGATATATATAAAAGACTGGGATGTAAAAGTGGATGGGTTGGTTAGTAAGTTTGCAAATGTCACAAAGAAAGTTGTGGACTGTGGAAGACTGAAAATATACAGCGGGATATGGATTAGCTATAGAAATGGCAGAAGGTGTTTAATCCGAGCAAGTATGAGGTGTTGTACTTTGCGGGGTCGAATGTAAGGGGAAAATATAAATTAATGGCATGACCCTTGGCAGCATCGATGCAAGAGGGATCTTGGGGTCCAAGACCACAATTCCCTGTTGTTGGCAACACGTAGGTCGAGTGGTAATGAAGCTTTCGTATAATACAGCACAGGAATGGGCCCTTCGGCCGACAATGTTTAGGCCGAACATTGGATCCCAATGTTTGGGATCCAAACTGATCTTGAATCCCTGTACGTGATCCATTTCTCTCTTATCCCTGCACTTCCATCAGTTTAGTTTATTGTCACGTCTACCGAGGTACAGTGAAAAGCTTTTGTTGTGCCGATCTAACAGCCTATTAAACACCACTATCTTATCTGCCTCTACCTCCATGCCTGGCAATGTGCCGGGTCCACCACTACTCTATGCACATCTGTAAATACTAAAACTCTTCGTTGTGTGTGTGTGAGAATATCTGTTTAATTCCTATTTTCCACCAAAGGCTAGGCCACATCCTTCCCATTTTCACACATTCTACTCACTTTTTTCCCATCGAGGCGATAAACGTCTTCCCGTCGCATTCCCACCTATATTTCCGAAGTTGTTAATTGTTTAAAGTTTTAAAAACTCACCCATTTGGGGAAAAAACCAGAGTGACGTCACAATGCACTCGCAAGGCAGGACGGGACTCTCCGGGAGGGAGGGGCACTCCAGCGCTCACGGTGAACGCGGAGTGGAGGCGTCCGCTGGCGCCTGACACCTGGTGGGGAGGGTGGTGCTGGAGCGAGGGCCGAGCCCGGGGCTTGGGATGGGGCCGTGACCGAGGCCGAGAGAGAAGCCGCTGCTGGATCCAAGGATCAGCCTGGGTCAGGGACAAGCCCGGACATGAAGTCTGGGCCTGGACTGGACCCCAGGTGGCGGCCGAGCTGACGGCTGGAGTCTACAGACAGGGCCGGTCCGAGAACGAGAATCAGGCTAAGTTCCAGGCCCTGGCCTGCTCTACGACCTGGCAAGGTCCTGGCGCAGGGAATGGCAGAGAGGGAAGGAGGACGAGGGAAATGAAATGGGGTGCGGAGTGGAGTGGTAGAGGGAAATGGGGCGGGGGGGGTGTGAAGGAGGGCGATTCCCCCTCCCTATCTACCCACATTCGCACCCTCTTACTCCCTCCCTCTCTACTCCCCCTCCCTCGCCCTCTCCCCCCCCACTCTACCCTTCCTCCCCCCCCCCCACTCTACCCCCCTCCCTCTCTGCCCCTCTCCCTCTCTGTCCCCTCCCCATCCCGCTACTCTCCCTCTCTACAACCCTCTCCGCTCTCTACTTCCCCTCCCCCTCTCTACCCGCCCTCCCCCTCTCTACCCCCCTCTCCCCTCTCTACCCCTCTACCCCCCTCCCACTCTCTAACCCGCCCCTCCCCCTCTCTACCCCCCCTCCCCCTCTCTATCCCCCCCCTCCCCCTCTCTACCACCCCCCTCCCCCTCTCTACCCCCCCTCCCCCTCTCTTACCCCCCTCCCCCTCTCTACCCCCCTCCCCTCCTCTAACACCCTCACCCTCTACCCCCCTCCCCCTCTCTACCCCCCTCCCCCTCTCTACCCCCCTCCCCCTCTCTACCCCCTTCTACCCTCTCTACCCCCTTCTACCCTCCCTACCACCCCTCCCTCTCTAGGGATTGACGAGGGAGGAGGAGGAGGAGGGAGTGCTTGGGGATGAGGAGGAATGAGCCGCGCCTGCACTGTTGGGGGCAATGAGTGAGTGGTGCAATATGGCGTTGGGGAAACGGCTTGCGTTGGAACGGGTGAGTGGTGGAATCTTACGTTGGGGGAGCATACCCAATGGGTCTGCACTTGGTCTAGTCTCCATTAAACTTTTCCCCTCATCTTATAGCTATGAGAGGCATTGGTCAGGACATTGAGTATAAGAGTCAGCAAGTCGTGATGCATCTTTATAGGACTTTGGTTATATGACATTGGTTAGGCCACATTCAGAGTATTGCAGACAGTGCTGGTCACCCTATCACAGGAAGGATGTGGATGCTTATGAAAGGTTTACCAGAATGATGCTTGGATTAGGGGATATGAGCTACTTAGAGGTTGGACAGACTTGGATTGTTTTCTCTGGAACGGCTGAGGTTATCTAACAGAAATGTATAAGAGGAGAAGTAGAAGAGAGGCATTGATAGGATTGACAGTAAGATCCTTTTTCTCTGGATGAAAATATATAAAAACTAGAGGGCATGCCTTTAAAGTGAGTGGGGCAAAGTTTCAAGATTCAAGATTCAAGAGCGTTTATTGTCATGTGTCCCAAATAGGACAATGAAATTCTTGCTTTGCTTCAGCACAACAGAATATAGAAGGCATAAATACAGAACAGATCAGTGTGTCCATATACCATTGTATAAATATATACACACATCAATAAATCAAACAGATAAAGTGCAAATAAACAGATAATGGGCTATTAATGTTCAGAGTTTTGTTTGAGTTGAGTTCAATAGCCTGATGGCTGTGGGGAAGGAGCTGTTTCTGAACCTGGACGTTGCAGTCTTCAGGCTCCTGTACCTTCTACCTGAAGGTAGCGGGGAGATGAGTGTGTGGCCAGGATGACGTGGGTCCATGATGATACTGCCAGCCTTTTTGAGGCAGCGACTGCGATAGATCCCCTCGATGGTAGGGAGGTCAGAGCCGATGATGGACTGGGCAGTGTTGTGCTGGGCAAGTTTTTGTTTACACAGACAGTGCCTGGAACATTGTGGTCGAGGAAGATATGATAGTGGCATTTAAGGAGCCTTTGGATGGGCACTTAGATATACTGGGAATGGGAAGATATAGATTATGTGCAGGTGGGTGAGAGTTGGACTTGATATCATGTTCAGCACAGCCACTTTTTGTCCACTCTCCCAAACTGTCCAGGTCCTCCTGCAGACTCTCAGCTTTCTCAGTCCCTCCACCTATCTTTGTATCATTGCAAATGTCATAATCCCATCAATTCCATCTTCCAGATAATTAACATGTAATTTGAGAAGTAGTTGACCCAACACCGACTCCTGCAGAATACCACTAATCGGGGGCAGGGCAACCAGAATTCTTGCTCTTTGCCTTCTGCCAGTCAGTCAATCTTCTATCTATGGTAGTAGTACCTTGCGTCTAACACCATCTTGTTTAGCACTCACGTATGGCACCTTATGAAAATCCAATGACTCTACTTTGTCTAACCTGCTTATTGTTTCCTCAAAGAATTCCAACAGATTTGTCAGGCGAGATCCGCTCAACAAAACCATGCTGACCAGATTATTTTATCCTGTGCTTCCATGTACCCTGAAGCCTTATCCTTACTCATGGACTTTAAAATATTACCACCCACTGAAGTCAGACGAACCAGCCTATCATAGAAACATAGAAAATAGGTGCAGGAGGAGGCCATTCGGCCCTTTGAGCCTGCACCGCCATTCAATATGATCATGGCTGATCATCCAACTCAGTATCCTGTACCTGCCTTCTCTCCATACCCCCTGATCCCTTTAGCCACAAGGGCCACATCTTAAATATAGCCAATGAACTGGCCTCAACTACCTTCTGAGGCAGAGAATTCCAGAGATTCACCACTCTCTGTGAAAAATGTTTTTATCATCTCGGCCCTTCATTTCCTTCATTTGCCTCGTTCCCGTCTTCAACAGTGGATACATTGAAACATAGAAAATAGGTGCAGGAGGAGGCCATTCGGTCCTTTGAGCCTGCACCGCCATTCAATATGATCATGGCTGATCATCCAAAATCAGTACCCCTTTCCTTTTTCCTTCTTTTTCCCCATACCCATTGATTCCATTCGCCCTAAGAGCTAAATCTAACTCTCTTGAAAACATTCAGTGAATTGGCCTCCACTGCCTTTTGTGGCAGAGAATACCACAGATTCACAACTCTCTGGGTGAAAAAGTTTTTCCTCATCTTAGTCCTAAATGGCCTACTCCTTAATCTTAAACTGTGACCCCTGGATCTGGATATGGGAACATGTTTCCTGCATCTAGCCTGTCCAATCCCTTAAGAATTTTATTTGTTTCTATAAGATTTACTACCATCCTTCTATATTCTAGTTAATACAAGCCCAGTCAACCCATTCTTTCCTCATATGACAGTCCTGCCATCCCGGGAATTAACCTGGTGAGCCGACACTGCACTTCCTCAGTAGCAAGAATGTCCTTCCTCAAATTAGGAGACTAAAACTGCACACAATATTCCAGGTGTGGTCTCACCAGGACCCTGTACAACTGCAGTAGGACCTCCTTGCTCCTAAACTCAAATCCTCTTGCAATGAAGACCAACGTTAGCATTTTTCACTGCCTGCTGTACCTGCATGCCTACTTTCAGTGACTGATGTACAAGGACACCCAGGTCTCGTTGAACCTCCCTTTTTCCTAATCTGACACCATTCAGATAGTAATCTGCCTTTTTTTTAAAAAGAAATACAACGCAGAAACAGGCCCTTCGGCCCGCGGAGTCCGCACCGACCAGCGATCCCCACACAATAACACTACCCTACACACAATAGGGACAATTTACACTTATACCAAGCCAATTAACCTACAAATCTGCACGTCTTTGGAGTGTGTGGGAAGAAACCGAAGATCTCAGAAAACTCACGCAGGTCACTGAGAACGTACAAATTCCGTACAGACAGCACCCCTAGTCAGGATTGAACCCGGGTCTCCAGCTCAGCTGCCGTGCTGTTCTTGCCACCAAAGTGGATAACCTCACATTTATCCACATGATACTGCATCTGCCCACTCATCCAACCTATCCAAGTTGCCCTGCAACCTCATAGCATCCTCCTCCGACTCACACTTCCACCCAGATTTGTGTCATCCGCAAACTTGGAGATGTTACATTGAATTCCCTCGTCTAAATCATTAATATATGTAAATAACTGGGGTCCCAGCACTGAGCCTTCCGGCACCTCACTAGTCATTGCCTGCCATTCTGAAAAGGACCTGTTAATTCCTACTCTTTGCTTCCTGTCTGCCAACCAGTTCTCTATCCATGTCAATACCCTACCCCCAATACTATGTGCTCTAATTTTGCACATTAATTTCTTGTGTGGGACTTTGTCAAAGGTTTTTTGAAAGTCCAAATACACCACATCCACTGGCCCTCCCTTATCCATTCTACTTGTTACATCCTCAAAAAGATTCCAAAAGGTTAGTCAAGCATGATTACCCTTTCACAGATCCATGTTGACATTGACCGATTCTGTCACTGCTTTCCAAATGCGTGGAGTCACGTTTGCTATTTTTCCCATTATCTGGAAACATTCCTGACTATATTGATTATTTAAAGCTGTGACTAATACCTGCACAATTTCTACAGCTAACTCTTTCAGAAGCCTGGGGTGTGGTCCATTTGGTCCAGGTGACTTATCCACCTTCAGACCTTTCAGCTTCTCGAGCATCTTCTCAGTATTAGCAACTGCATTAACTTCTGCCCCCTGACTAGCTTGAATTTCTGGTATTTTGCCTTTTTATCTTTTACTATGAAGACTGGCTCAAAAAGCTTATTCAGTTTGTCTGCCATTTCTTTATACCCAATTACTATTTTTCCAGCATCTTTTTCAGCAGTGCCATGTCCACTCTTACCTCTTTTGTGTATCTGTAGAAACTTTTGGTATCCCCTTTTATATTATTGGCTAATTTGTTAACTTTTATTTTAGTTGTCTTCTTTTGGATTTTAAAAGCTTCCCAATCCTCCATCTTCCCACCGATCTTTGACATATTTTATGCCTTCTCTTTTGCTTTTATGCTTTTTTCGACTTCCTTTGTCAGCCATGGTTACTTCATTCTTCCCTTGGTATATTTCCTTTTTGAGATGAAAATATCCTGATCTTCTGAATTACCCCCAGAAACTTCTGCCATTGCTATTCTACTGTCATTCCTGCTAAGCTCCCCTTCCAATCAATTTTAGTCAGCTACTCCCTTGTGCCTCTATAGTTACCCTTTCACAACAGTAATATCTGTCAATCTAATGCTTCACAACCAACTTAAAGGAAGCACCTCTATGTGGGTCTTGGTTATACATCGTGGAAACCGCCCTAACTTGCCAAAAGGGCTGACCAACATGCCCCAACTACACTATTCCCACTTGCCTGCATTTGGCCCATATCCCTCCAAACCTATCCTATCCATGTACTGGAGGACAACAACAGAACCGATCTTGGTGAACTCTCCCTGAAAGGGAAAAGCGTACAACAATTCAAACAAACCACTGCAAGCCATCTATGCCAGAGTGTGCGTTTTCTTCACTAGATTCATAAGTCAACACAGAAACGTAGAACTTCAATGGAAACAAGTACTGCTTGACTAAAGTACTGCCTTTAAAAGGAGAAAAAAATAGTAATAGGTCCATGTTTTCCTGAAATATTTGTCGGACACACTGAGTTAATCCAGCCCTTTGTGTTTTATACAAAAATAGCTTGCTATTGGGAATTTGTGCCATTACAGCATATTCCCAAAAGAAAGTTGAAAAGTTGCTGATTCTTAAATTTAATAACAGACACCACGGTACATGTGGATGCAGGGTGGAACGTGACTCCTCATTATCTCATTTGCAGGCCCAAAGCACAAGCAGAAATTGTGTGAGTGTTGCTGGTTTTCGGAAAGGTTCACCTTTTAGGCATTGAATTTGAAACTCATTAATGCTGTGCAAATAATTGCACACCATTTCATTTATTTTGAAGACCACAGATAAATGAAATTAATTTATTTCTTGGTCACTAAATATCAATTGATTCAACTATTTTGATATATTGTTGTTGACCATAAATGTTTTACATTACATATCTGTTACAGAATCGTGAAATCCTGGCCTGTGCTCCAACTGGATCTGGAAAGACATTGGCTTTTTGCATCCCACTCTTGACATGTCTAAAACAGCCAATGAATCAAGGTTTCAGGGCATTGATATTATCTCCCACTCGAGAGCTTGCCAGTCAGGTGAGTTTTGTTGCCAAAGAGGATTCTGACAGCAAGCCTATCAGTTAGACAACGTTATCGGTGATAGACACAAAAAGCTGGAGTAACTCAGCGGGACAGGCAGCATCTCTGGAGAGAAGGAATGAGTGACGCTTCAGGTCAAGACCCTTCTTCAAACTGTTTAGGGATAAGGGACATGAGCGGTATAGACGGTGATGTATAGCGCGATAAAGAACAATGAATGAAAGATATATAAAAAAGAACGATGATAAAGGAAACAGGCTAAAATCAGCATCTCTGGAGAGAAGGAATGGGTGACATTTGGTGACATATTGGTGATTACCTAAATACAACATTTAATTACTTGAGAAACACAAGGTTTTGACACACACCGTTTATAAAATACTGGTATTAACATCATCAAGCCCAGGCAGGCAACATAATGCATTCAATGATTTTGTGAATGATACCAGTTGGACTTGTCAGGCCAATATCACTTCTGAAACTGTGGTATTACATTCCTCAGCATTGCCACCATGTTTCCTCCAACTAAACGAGAGCAAGTCTGAGGTCATCCTACTCGGCCCCTCGGACTCCATCAAAAAGATAGCAGGCAGCCTTGGAAGCCTTACCCCCTTACTCAAACCTCACGTCAAAAACCTTGAAGTGATATTTGACTCCGCGTTGAAGTTTGACAAACAAGTCAATGCCGTGATGAAAGCTAGCTTCTTCCAGCTTCACACGAAAGCTAAAATAAACCCATTCCTCCAATTTGACGACCTTGAAAAGATCATCCACTCATCCTCCCGCCTTGATTACTGCAACTCCCTTTGCACTGGCATCAGCCAATCATCCCTGACCCGCCTGCAATTGGTCCAAAACGCCACAGCAAGACTTCCTGACGGGCACCCGAAAAAGGGACCACATCACCCCGATTCTGGCCTCTCCACTGGCTCCCAGTGCGGTTCAGAATTAATTTCAAGCTCCTCCTTTATGTATACAAAGCCCTTAATGGCCTTACCCCCACCTACATCAACAATCTGCTAACCTACCATACTACCTCCAGGTCCCTCAGGTCGGCCGACTTGGGGTTACTGACCATCCCGCGGTCCAGGTATAAGCTCAGGGGCGACCGCGCTTTTGCGGTTGCAGCACCTAGACTATGGAACAGCATCCCTCTTCCCATCAGAACGGCCCCCCTCCATCGACTCTTTTAAGTCTAGACTTAAAACTTATTTCTACTCACAAGTGTTTCTTGAGGTCCTCTGAGGGAGCGCTGTATGTATATATTTATGTATGTATTGTTAGATCTATGTACCACTGTATGTAGCACGCTAGTACCTGCACTGATGTAAAGCACTTTGGTCAATGAGAGTTGTTTTTAAATGTGCTATAGAAATAAAATTGACTTGACTTGACTTGACATTTATCCACATTAAACTTCATCTGCCATGCATCTGCCCACTCCCCCAACCTGTCCAAGTCACCCTGCATTCTCATAGCATCCTCCTCACAGTACACACTGCCACCCAGCTTTGAGTCATCTGCAAATTTGCTAATGTTACTTTGAATCCCTTCATCCAAATCATTAATGTATATTAAATAGCTGCGGTACCAGCACCGAGCCTTGAGGTACCCCACTAGTCACTGCCTACCATTCTGAAAGGGACCCGTTAATCCCTACTCTTTGTTTCCTGTCTGCCAACCAATTTTCTATCCATGTCAGCACTCTACCCCCAATACCATGTGCCCTCATTTTGCCCACTAATCTCCTATGTGGGACCTTATCAAAAGCTTTCTGAAAGTGCAGGTACACTACATCCACTGGTTCTCCCTTGTCCATTTTCCTAGTTACATCCTCAAAAATTCCAGAAGATTAGTCGAGCATGATTTCCCCTTCGTAAATCCATGCTGACTCGGACCGATCCTGTTACTGTTATCCAAAATGTGCGGCTATTTCATCTTTTATAATTGACTCCAGCATCTTCCCCACCACCGATGTCAGGCTAACTTGTCTATAATTCCCTGTTTTCTCTCTCCTGCCTTTCTTAAAAAATGGGATAACATTAGCTACCCTCCAATCCATAGGAACTGATCCTGAGTGTAAAGAACATTGGAAAATTATCAACAATGCATCCACGATTTCTAGAGCCACTTCCTTAAGTACCCTGGGATGCAGACCATCAGGCCCTGGGGATTTATCAGCCTTCAGTCCCATCAATCTATTCAAAACCATTTCCTGCCTAATGTGGATTTCCTTCAGTTCCTCCGTCACCCCAGATGCTCTGGCCACTACTATATCAGGAAGATTGTTTGTGTCCTCCTTAGTGAAGACTGATCCAATGTACCTGTTCAACTCATCTGCCATTTCCTTGTTCCCCATAATAAATTCACCTTTTTCGGTCTTCAAGGGTCCAACTTTGGTCTTAAGTAATTTTTTCCTCTTCACACACCTAGAGAAGCTTTTACTATCCTGCTTTATATTTTTGGCTAGCTTACCTTCGTACTTCATCTTTTCTCCCCGTATTGTCTTTTTAGTTATCTTCTGTTCTTTAAACATTACCCAATCCTCTTGCTTCCAGCTCATCTTTGCTACGTTGTACTTCTCTTTTATTTTTATACAATCCCTGATGTCCCTTGTCAGCCACGGTCGCCCCTTACTCCCCTTGGAATCTTTCTTCCTCCTAGGGAATGAACTGATCCTGCACCTTCTGTATTATTCCTAGAAATACCTGCCATTGTTGTTCTACTGTCATCCCTGCTAGCGTATCTTTCCAGTCAACCTTGGCCAGCTCCTCCTCATGGCCCCATAGTCCCCTTTATTCAACTGTAACACTGACACCTCCGATATACGCATCTCCCTCTCCAATTGTAGATTAAACCTGACCATATTATGGTCACTACCTCCTAATGGCTCATTAACCTCAAGTTCCTTTATCCAATCCGGCACTGAGTATAACAGTCAGGAAATCATGTTGCAACGGAGTTGAGCACAGAGGCGCAGTGGTAGAGTTGCTATCTTGCATCAACCCTAACTACACATGCTGGCTGCACAGAGTTTGTATATTTTCCTTGTGACCGTGTGGATTTTTTTCTGAGTGCTCCGGTTTCCCCCCCATATTCCAAAGACATTCAGATTTGTTGGTTAATTATAAATTGTCCCTAGTGTGTAGAGTAGAACAAATATAAGGGTGATCGCTGGTTGGCAGGCACTTGCTGGGCCTGTTGAAGGGCCTGTTTCCACACTGTTTCTCTAAACTAAACTAAATTTTATGGGACTGGTTAAACCACATTAGCAATATTGGATGCAGTTCTGGTCACTCCAAAACTGGAAGGATGTGGAGGCTTTGGAAAGGGTGTAGAAGAGTTTTAACAGAATGCTGCCTGGATTGGAGGATATTACCTATAAGGAGGTGTCAGACAAACTTGGATTGTTTTCTCTGGAATGTCAGAGTTCAGGGGAGACTTGATAGAATTATATAAAATTATGAGTCATAGGGTAATCAGTGAGAACATTTTTCTTGGAGTGGATATGTCACGGGCTTTATGGTGATAGAGGTAAAGTTTAAAGGAGATACGTGGTGCAAGTTTTTTTCAAACAGTGGGTGCCTGGAACGTACTGCCAGGGGTGGGGTGGTAGGGGCAGGTGTGTTAGTGGCATTTAAGAGGCTTTGACATGAGCACATGGGTTTGCGGGGAATGGAGGGATATCATCATGTGCAGGCACAGGAGATTAGTTTCCTTTGGCATCATGTTTGGTATGGACATTGCAGGCCAAAGTGCCCATTCCTGTGCGGCATTGTTTGTGTTCAATGTTCTCTATTTTCAGACTTATCGAGAGCTAGTAAAACTCTCTGAAGGCATTGGTTTTCGAATTCACATGATCAACAAAGCAACTGAGGCTGCCAAAAAGTTTGGTCCCAAGTCTTCAAACAAATTTGGTAAGTAAGGCTGCATATTTCAACTTAAAATGTTAAAATGGGTGGGAAAAGATGGGCTTCAGATCAGGGTTCGGCTGTTGTTGGTACCCTTGCCCTTGAAGGGTGATGAAGTATTGTGAGGGGTGGAAGATTGCAACCTTCACGTGGTCCGCCCTGTTTTGACTAATGCAATCAACCCGGCGTGCACAATCAAATAAGATCAAATAGAACAAGTTGTCCTACAACTTTAGGCTGTGCACGCCATACGCAAGAAGAAGAAGTATTGTCAGGTTTTTTTGTTGGAATTGTCTGCAGTTAAACTATCCCGCACTTTTGTGATGGGAGAAAGAATGGTAAAAACATGAGGAAACTTCATGGGCAAGGATTTTTTTGTGAAACACATGTTTCTAAATTACAGTGATGACTACTGTGGTTCAGCTTTCTGACTTTTCGCAACCATGTTTGTTGAAATTATTTTCTTTGTCTCCAGATATTTTGGTGACAACTCCAAACAGACTGATTTACCTGTTGAAGCTGGAGCCCCCAGCACTGGACCTCAGCAGGTTTGATGCTATCACTTTTTTTCACAAATGTTGCTGAGAAGCTATAGTTGATGCGTAGAACTATACAACATGGATCAATCTCTTCAGCCCCACTCATCCATGTGCACCAACATGCACACTGACAGTAATCCTATTTCACTTCATTTGGCCTATATCACTCTAAACCTTTCCCATCCATGTACTTTCCTAAAGGTCTTTTGAACATTGTAACTGTATCTGGCTCTCAGCCCTTTCATATATCCACACAACTGCGTGGAAAAAACATGCCCATCAGATCCCCTTGCCTTCAGAGAGTTTTATTAGCTCTTGATGAGTCTGAAAATAGAGAACATTGAACACAAAACAATACAGAACAGGAATGGGCACTTCGGCCTGCAATGTCCATGCCAAACATGATGCCCAATTAAACTATTCTCCTGAGCCTGCACACGATCGTATTCCTCCATTCGCCGCATACCCATGTGCCAATTTAAAACCCTCTTAAATGTTTCTCCTCATCTTCAACTGATTCCCTCTCGTTTTAGACTCTCCTAGGCTCTGACTGTACCCTCTCTATGCCCCTCATAATTTTATAAACCTTTGTACAATCACCCCTCAAACACTTTCGCACCAGGGAAAGCAGATGCAGCCCATCCAATGTCTGCTTATGACTCAAGCCCTTCTGTCCAGGCAATATTCTTCTTATCACATCCTTTCTACTGCATGGCAACCAGAGTAATCCAACCAACAATTTGTACAATTGTGACATGACATCCCAATTTCTCGACTTGATGAAGTGAGCATGCCGTTGACAATATATTAATGCTTTTTAGGGCATGAAAGCTAGTCTTCTGGTGGATTATGATTGTGTTTTAGGGTATGTACTTTAAATTATGTGCAACAAGCATTCCAGATTGTAAATGTTGCATATTGTACTGTCATTTTATATTAGCTACATCAGATATCAATATAAAATTTAAATGAGTAGTTCCTCATTTTCCACAGTTATGCAGACCTAATTTGGCTAAATCACTCCATGTGTTACTGCAAGTTTACTGCGATAGTTAAAATCATTAGCAATGGCAGAAGGCATTCTACATTTTGGGTTATGTGCCTCTTGGGATGGAAGTGAAAAATAAATGTATGTATGTACTTCTAATTGCAAGCCGGTTTTGCTGAAAGCATTATTGGTAATCATAGTAAGATGCACCCATAGTTAAAAATCCTCCTTATACTTTTAATCCAAACTGTCATGAGAGGCATAGATAGGTACCTATCGTTTTTGAATCCATATCCAGTCGGGCATTCTTTGTGAAAGGAATGGGGAAATGGGTGAAAAAGCTTGTTGTTTAGAATATGTTAAAGTGTCGAATTAAACCATTGGATTTTTTTCCTCAATTGTCTTTTGACTTATATGTTGCCACAAAATAAATTAATAATATGTAATTTAGTTCCTTTCATTGTCACTTGTACCGAGGCGTAGTGATAAGCTTTTTTTTCGCGTGCTTACTAGTCAATTCCATTATAGTAGACAGCTCGGGTTAGTGTATGACAAGCAATTAACACAGATTAGCAGATCATGATTCAACTGTATCAACACTAGCATAAAATAGCACTCTATAAATTGATATTGTGTGTATTTGAAAATTATTCTTTAGGTCTGAGAAGCATTACATTTTAGCTTTTATTTTAACCACGATATCTGATGGTATAGAGCATTAAAATGTATTATGTAGCAAAGAGCTGATTATTGTTACATAATCCATATTGCATTGTTGATGCTTCAAAGGAAAGTATTATTTAAAATATTAACAGGTGCATGCTGCAAAGTAGCAATGTATGTAGCCCTGCCTGTCTTATCATTTGTAATAATAAATGACTTTTATGGTTTTGAAAAGGCTGTCTATCAGTATTAATTTTTCCAAAGTATCCCTGCGTTACAGATGTGCGGGAAACAGAAATTACGGAATTTGCAGATTACTAGCCCAAAATTTGAGATGCATAGTAATATTTCCTCCTGCAGAATATATGTGAATGGTGTTGGGCAGCATATAAATTAATGTAAAATGTATATTTATTCATCTTGCATTTCTTTGCCATGTGCGGATGGAAAGACACATTGCAGGTTGTTGTCTAGGAATGCAACCTCCCTCTTTTTGCAAGAACATGGGTTACCTGTGCTGAGAACGTTACTAAATTCTTGGCTCAATTGGCTTTCAGAAGTATTTTGAATATGTTTATATTAGTTAATGTTTAAATAGTTTAGTAAGAAGTAAATTAAAATGGTCCTGATTTCTAAAATGCTCCTATTGATGAATTTCAGAGTTGAGTGGTTGGTTGTTGATGAATCGGATAAATTATTTGAGGATGGCAAATCCGGATTCCGAGATCAGTTGGCCACCATCTTCCTGGCCTGTACATCTCACAATGTGCGGCGAGCTTTGTTCAGTGCCACATTTGCAATGGATGTGGAGCAGTGGTGTAAACTGAACTTGGACAATGTGGTTTCTGTATCAATTGGTATAAGGTGAGAATAAGAAGAACACTTATTGTTTGTGCTAAGCTTAAAAAGAAAAGTCCTCAGTTTATTTTAGACAATCGATAATGGACAATGGGTGCAGGATTGGCCCTTTGAGCTGATCATCCACAATCAATACCATGTTCCTGCCTTCTCCCCATATCCCTTGATGCTGCTATCTTTAAGAGCTTGATTTAACACTCCCTTGAAAGCATCCAGAGAATTGGCCTCCACTGCCTTCTGAGGCAGAGGATTCCACAGTGTGCAGTTTTGGTCCCCTAATTTGAGGAAGGACATTTATAGAAACATAGAAAATAGGTGCAGGAGTAGGCCATTCGGCCCTTCGAGCCTGCACCGTCATTCAATATGATCATTTCCTCATCTCGGTCCTAAAAGATTTCCCCCTTATCCTTAAACTGTGACCCCTTGTTCTGGACTTCACCAACATCGGGAACAATCTTCCTGCATCTAGCCTGTCCAACCCCTTAAGAATTTTGTAAGTTTCTATAAGATCCCCCCTCAATCTTCTAAATTCTAGCAAGTACAAACCGAGTCTATCCAGTCTTTCTTCATATGAAAGTCCTGACATCCCAGGAATCGGTCTGGTGAACCTTCTCTGTACTCCCTCTATGGCAAGAATGTCTTTCCTCAGATTAGGAGACTAAAACTGTACGCAATACTCCAGGTGTGGTCTCACCAAGACCCTGTACAACTGCAGTAGAACCTCCCTGCTCCTATACTCAAATCCTTTTGCTATGAATGCTAACATACCATTCGCCTTCTTCACTGCCTGCTGCACCTGCATGCCTACTTTTAATGACTGGTGTACCATGACACCCAGGTCTCGTTGCATCTCCCCCTTTCCTAATCGGCCACCATTCAGATAATAATCTACTTTCCTGTTTTTGCCACCAAAGTGGATAACCTCACATTTATCCACATTATACTGCTTCTGCCATGCATTTTCCCACTCATCCAGCCTATCCAAGTCACCTTGCAGCCTCCTAGCATCCTCCTCACAGCTAACACTGCCCCCCAGCTTCGTGTCATCCGCAAACTTGGAGATGTTGCATTCAATTCCCTCGTCCAAATCATTAATATATATCGTAAATAGCTGGGGTCCCAGAACTGAGCCTTGCGGTACCCCACTAGTCACTGCCTGCCATTGTGAAAAGGACCCGTTTACTCCTACTCTTTGCTTCCTGTCTGCCAACCAGTTCTCTATCCACATCAATACTGAACCCCCAATACCGTGTGCTTTAAGTTTGTATACTAATCTCTTATGTGGGACCTTGTCGAAAGCCTTCTGAAAGTCCAGATATAACACATCCACTGGTTCTCCCTTATCCACTCTAATAGTTACATCCTCGAAAAATTCTATAAGATTCATCAGACATGATTTACCTTTCATAAATCCATGCTGACTTTGTCCAATGATTTCACCACTTTCCAAATGTGCTGCTATCCCATCTTTAATAACTGATTCTAGCAGTTTCCCCACTACCGACGTTAGACTAACTGGTCTGTAATTCCCCTTTTTCTCTCTCCCTCCCTTTTTAAAAAGTGGTGTTACATTAGCTACCCTCCAATCCTCAGGAACTACTCCAGAATCTAAAGAGTTTTGAAAAATTATCACTAATGCATCCACTATTTCTGGGGCTACTTCCTTAAGTACTCTGGGATGCAGCCTATCTGGCCCTGGGGATTTATCGACCTTTAATCCATTCAATTTACCTAACACCACTTCCCGGCTAACCTGGATTTCACTCAGTTCCTCCATCTCATTTGACCCCTGGTCCCCTGCTATTTCCGGCAGATTTTTTATGTCTTCCTTAGTGAAGACAAAACCAAGCCAATTCAATTGGTCTGCCATGTCCTTGTTCCCCATGATCAATTCACCCGTTTCTGACTGCAAGGGACCTACATTTGTTTTAACTAATCTTTTTCTCTTCACATATCTATAAAAGCTTTTGCAGTCAGTTTTTATGTTCCCTGCCAGTTTTCTTTCATAATCTATTTTCCCTTTCCTAATTAAGCCCTTTGTCCTCCTCTGCTAGTCTCTGAATTTCTCCCAGTCCTCTGGTAGGCTGCTTTATCTGGCTAATTTGTATGCTTCATCTTTTGTTTTGATACTATCCCTGATTTCCCTTGTTATCCACGGATGCACTACCTTCCCTGATTTATTTTTTTGCCAAACTGGGATGAACAATTGTTGTAGTTCATCCATGCAGTCTTTAAATGCCTTCCATTGCATATCCACCGTCAACCCATTAAGAATCAATCGCTAGTCTATCTTGGCCAATTCACGTCTCATACCCTCAAAGTTACCTTTCTTTAAGTTCAGGACCCTTGTTTCTGAATTAACGATGTCACTCTCCATCCTAATGAAGAACTCAACCATATTATGGTCACTCTTGCCCAAGGGGCCACGCACAACAAGACTGCTAACTAACCCTTCCTCATTACTCAATACCCAGTCTAGAATAGCCTGCTCTCTCGTTGGTTCCTCTACATGTTGGTTTCTTGCTATTGAGGGAGTGCAGCGTAGGTTTACAAGGTTAATTCCTGGGATGGCGGGACTGGCATATGCTGAGAGAATGGAGCAGCTGGACTTGTACACTCTGGGGCTTAGAAGGATGAAAGGGCATCTCATTGAAACATATAAGATTGTTAAGGGCTTGGACACACTAGAGGCTGGAAACATATTCCCGATGTTGGGGGAGTCCACAGTTTAAGAGTAAGGAGTAAGCCATTAGATAAGAGACGAGGAAACACTTTTTCTCACAGAGAGTGGTGAGTCTGTGGAATTCTTTGCCTCAGAGGACGGTGGAGGCAGGTTCTCTGGATGCTTTCATGAGAGAGCTAGATAGGGCTCTTAAAAATAGCGGAGTCAGGGGATATGTGGTGAAGGCAGGAACGGGGTACTGATTGGGATGATCAACCATGTTCACATTGAATGGCGGTGCTAGCTCGAAGGGCCAAATGGCCTGCTCCTGCACCTATTGTCTATTCACAACTCTGGGTGAAAATGTTTTTCCTCATCTCCATTCTAAATGACCTACCCCTTATTCTTAAACTTTGGCCCCTGGTCTCTGGACTCCCCTAACATCGGGAACATGTTTCCTGCCTCTCGCATGTCCAATCCCTTAATAATCTTGTATGTTTCAATAAAATCACTCTAATTCGTCTAAATTCCAGTGTATACAAGCCCAGTTGCTCCATTCTTTCAACATGACAGTCCCGCCATCCCGGGAATTAACTTCGTAAACCTACGCTGCACCCCCTCAATAGCAAGAATGTACTTCCTCAAATTTTGAGAACAAAATTGCACACAATACTCCAGGTGTGGTCTCACTAGGGCCCTGTACAACTGCAGAATGACCTCTTTGCTCCTATACTCAACTCCTCTTGTTATGAAGGCCAACATGCCATTTGCTTTCTTAGCTGCCTGATGTACCTGCATGCTTATTTTCAGTGACTGATAAACAAGGACACCCAGATCTCGTTATACTTCCCCTTTTCCTAACTTGACACCATTCGGATAATAATCTGCCTTCCTGTTTTTGCCACCAAAGTGAGTAACCTCACATTTATCCACATTGAACTGCATTTGCCATCCATCTGCCCAGTCACCCAACCTGCCCAAGTCACCCTGCATCCTCATAGCACCCTCTTCACAGTTTACACTGCCACCCAGCTTTGTGTAATCTGCAAATTTGCTAATGTTACTTTTAATCCCTTCATCTAAATCATTAATGTATATTGTAAATAGCTGCGGTCCCAGCACCGAGCCTTGCTGTACCCCACTAGTCACTGCCTGCCATTCTGAAGGGACCCGTTAATCCCTGCTCTTTGTTTCCTGTCTGCCAGCCAATTTTCTATCCATGTCAGTACCCTACCCCCAATACCATGTGCTCTAATTTTGCCCACTAATCTCCTCTGTGGAACCTTTTCAAATGCTTTCTGAAAGTCCAGGTGCACTACATTCACTGGGTCTCCCTTGTCCATTTTCCTAGTTACATCCTCAAACTTCCAGAAGATTAGACAAGCATGATTTCCCCTTCGTAAATCCAAGCTGACTTGGACCAATCCTGCTACTGCTATCCAAATGTGCCGCTATTTCATCTTTTATAATTGACTCCAGCATCTTCCCCACCACCGATGTCAGGCTAACTGGTCTATAATTCCTTGTTTTCTCTCTCCCTCCTTTATTAAAATGTGGAATAACATTAGCTACCCTCCAATCCACAGGAACTGATCCTGAATCTATAGAACATTGTAAAATGATCACCAATGCATCCACAAATTCTAGAGCCACTTCCTTAAGTACCCAGGGATACAGACCATCAGGCCCTGGGGATTTATCAGCCTTCAATTCCATCAGTCTACCCAACACCATTTCCTGCCTAATGTGGATTTCCTTCAATTCCTCCGTCACCCTTGATCCTCTGGCCACTACTATATCAGGAAGATTGTTTGTGTCCTCCTTAGTGAAGACGGATCCAAAGTACCTGTTCAACTCGTCTGCCATTTCCTTGTTCCCCAGAATAAATTCAACTGTTTCTGTCTTCAAGGGTCCAACTTTGGTCTTAACTTATTTTTTCCTCTTCACATACTTAAAGGAGCTTTAATTATCCTCCTTTATATTGTTAGCTAGCTTAACTTCCTACTTCATCTTTTCTCCCCGTATTGCCTTTTTAGTTATCTTCTGTTCTTTAAAGGTTTCCCAATCCTCTGGCTTCCCGTTCATCTTTCCTCTGTTATACTTCTCTTTTATTTTTATACGGTCCCTGACGTCCCTGATCAGCCACGGTTGCCTCTTACTCTTAGAATCTTTCTTCCTCTTTGGAATGAACTGATCCTGCACCTTCTGTATTATTCCCAGAAATACCTGCCATTGTTGTTCCACTGTCATCCCTGCTAGGGTCACTTTCCAGTCAACTTTGGCCAGCTCCTCCCTCATGTCCCCTTTGCTCAACTGTAATACTGACACTTCCAATTTTCCCTTCTCCCTCTCAAATTGTTGATTAAAAATCATATTATGGTCATTATCTCCTAATGGCTCCTTTACCTCTAGTTCCCTTATCAAATCCGGTTCATTACACAACACTAAATCCAGAATTGCTTGCTCCCTGGTAGCCTCCAGTACAAGCTGCTCTAAGAATCCATCTCGGAGGCACTCCACAAACTCCCTTTCTTGGGGTCCAGTATCATCTGCCTTTGCTCAGCCTCCTCACCTAAGCTGCTTGAGCCCAGCCTCAACACTTGCCCTCAAACAGAGCACTCCACCTCAACACATGGCCGCTCCTAGTAGGCTGCTCCACTTTGCCTTCCTTATAGAATAGAATAGAATAAAATGCAATTTATTGTCATTCAAACCTAGGTTTGAACGAAATATCATTTCTACAGTTTTTTTATCCACAATTAACCTCATTTGTCAGCACCTGGTCCATAGCTATCTATGCCATGGCAATTCAAAAGCTCATCTAGATACTTAAATGTGAGAATATCTGCTGCCACTACTCAACTTGGGAATTGCGTTCCAGGTTCCAGATCCCTTGCAAACTTCTTGCTACCGTCCCCAAACCTTTGTTCTCTAATTGTAGGTCCCTTTGTTAATTGGGAAAACGTTTCCTACTATTTAATTATTCCATACTTATTTGTCAGGTCCCTTGTCCACTTTTTTTAGGTTTTGGAGATACGGCGCAGAAAGCGGCCCACCGAGTCCACCCCGCACACGAACACTATCCTACCCACACTAGGGACAATTTACATTTTAATAGCAAGCCAATTAACCTGTAAACCTGTACGTCTTTGGAGTGTGGGAGGAAACCGAAGATCTCAGAGAAAACCCATGCAGGTCACGGGGAGAACGTACAAACACCGTACAGTCAGCACCCGTAGTCAGGATCGAACCCGGGTCTCTGGCGCTGCAAGTGCTGTAAGGCCGCAACTCTACCACTGCGTCACTCTGCTTCATGAATTAAAAAATAAACTCTGTTTTCTTCACATATCTGAGGCACAGCATCCCGGGCAGTTTTCAGGTGAATAAAAGTGATGGAGTTATTCAGTAAGTCAGGTGGCATCTCTGGAGAACATGGATAGGTGATGTTTCAATACAATACAATACAATACCATTTATTGTCATTTGAGCCTCAGTGAGGCTCAAACGAAATTCCGTTTCCACAGCCATACAAACAAAGACAATTTCCTACAGACATACACACAATTTAATTCACTCAAACATCCATCACAGTGAACCCACTGTGATGGAAGGCAAAGTATTTTCTCTCCCCTGTTCTCCATTTCTCTCCCAATATCCAAGCCCCAGGCGGGCGATGCTAAGTCCCACGGCCATTTTAGGCCATGCCGGGCGATTTACGGCCCCGTTCCCGGTCTAAAAGTCACAATGTTGGAGCCCCCGGCGGGCGCTGGAATGTCCCACGGCCATGAAGCCATGCCGGGCGATGTACATCCCTGCTCCGGGTCGTTCCAACCCCGCGACACGGGCTGGAGAAGTCGCGTTGCGAGAGCTCCGGGAAGCAGTCTCTCCCCCCGGACCAGCGAGCTCCCGATGTCCCAGTCCACCGGACCTGCGGCTGCGTTCCTGGAGCCTCCGAGCCCCAGGAGTCGAGTCGCAGCAGCAAGTCACCACCGCTCCCCACGCTCCAAGGCCGGCCAGCCCCACGATGGTGAGTTGTCCGCAGCTCCACAGTCTCCCGAGCCCCCGGGTCGTTCAGGTTGGAGGCCGCTCCACGGTGCTAGGCCCCAACGACAACGGAGACCCGACAGGGAAAAGGTCGGGTCTCCCGGACAGGGAAGATATTTTAAACAGTTTCCCCCTCCCGCCCCCCACATATACACATTTAAAACCAGTATTAAAAAAACACCAACACTACATTTAACTAGACAAAAAATAAAAAAGACAGGCTGTAGGGGCCGCTGCAACGGGTGAGTCGCGCCGGTCAGGTCAGGACCCTTCTTCAGACTGATTGTGGTGAGGGGGAGAGAAAGCTGAAAGAGAGGAGGGGCAGGACAAATCCCAGCAAGTTATGTGGGTACAGGTGAGGGAGGGTTTTGATTGGCATATTGTTGGACAAAGGTCAGAGATGAAAAGAGAAACGGTGTGAGTTAGGGTAGAAGAGTTGTGAATTATCAGTACAGAGGAAAGAATATGGGGAGAGAAATTGGTGCAAATCCAGGTGGGGCACAGGAAAGAAGAGCGGGGTGTGGAGGTAAAGGCGGCTTTTATTTTTGTAATTAGTTGCCTAAAATCAAAGAATTAATACTCGTGCCATTAGGTTGTGAGCTAGCCAAGCGGAATACGAGCAGCTGTACATCCAGTTAGCGTGTGGCCTAACTCTGGCAATGAAAGAGGCCCAGGAGAGAAAAGTCAGTATGGGAAAGGAAGTTAAGATGGTTAGCAATTCCCATACTACTGCCACTACATTATGGGCACGGTGGCGCAGAAGTAGAGCTTCTGCCTTACAGCGAATGCCGTGCCGGAGACCCGGGTTCGATCCTGACTACGGTTGCTGTCTGTATGGAGTTTGTACGTTCTCCCCATGACCTGCGTGGGTTTTCTCCGTGATTTTTGGTTTCGTCCCACAGTCCAAAGATGCACAGGAACGTAGGTAAATTGGCTTGGTAAATGTTAAAAAATAATTGTCCCTAGTGTGTGTAGGTTGGTGTTAATATGCGGGGATCGCTGGTCGGTGTGGACCCAGTTTGCCGAAGGTCCTGTTTCCACGCTGTATCTCCAAACCAAAATTAAACTAAGTCACTTCTCACTTCTGAAGGCTAAATTCCACCTGATGGAAATGCTCAGCAGGCTGGGAAGAGTCTGAGAAAGAAGGAACAGTTAATATTTCTGGACTGGCACCCTTCGTAGGAACTTGATAAGAGAAAAATAAATTTTGATTTCAGTAGAGAGTAGGTGGAAGGGAGGAGAGGACAAAGGGAGTATCTATGGGTACAGGTGAGGGAGGGTTTTGATTGGCATATTGTTGGGCAAAGGTCAGAGATGAATCAAAATAGGACGTACATGGTAAATGGTAGGGAATTGAAGAATGCAGGTGAACAGAGGGATCTGGGAATATGTGCACAGTTCCCTGAAAGTGGAATCTCATGTAGATAGGGTGGTAAAGAAAGCTTTTGGTGTGCTGGCCTTTATAAATCAGAGCATTGAGTATAGAAGTTGGGATGTAATGTTAAAATTGTACAAGGCATTGGTGAGGCCAATTCTGGAGTATGGGGTACAATTTTGGTCGCCTAATTATAGGAAGGATGTCAACAAAATAGAGAGAGTACAGAGGAGATTTACTAGAATGTTGCCTGGGTTTCAGCAACTAAGTTACAGAGAAAGGTTGAACAAGTTAGGGCTTTATTCTTTGGAGCGCAGAAGGTTAAGGGGGGACTTGATAGAGGTCTTTAAAATGATGAGAGGGATAGACAGAGTTGACGTGGATAAGCTTTTCCCACTGAGAGTAGGGAAGATTCAAACAAGGGGACATGACTTGAGAATTAAGGGACAGAAGTTTAGGGGTAACATGAGGGGGAACTTCTTTACTCAGAGAGTGATGGCTGTGTGGAATGAGCTTCCAGGGAAGGTGGTGGAGGCAGGTTTGTTTTTATCATTTAAAAATAAATTGGATAGTTATATGGACGGGAAAGGAATGGAGGGTTATGGTCTGAGCGCAGGTATATGGGACTAGGGGAGAATACGTGTTCGGCACGGACTAGAAGGGTCGAGATGGCCTGTTTCCGTGCTGTAATTGTTATATGGTTATATAAGAGCAAGTCCACATGATCTAATGGGGGCAGTTAACATTAAAAGGATGCTTTGTGTACTGTGATACACACAGAGAGGAAGTGAACTATCTAAAGTAGATGCATTCAATATTCTGCTTGGAATGTTGTAACATGTTTAAAGGGAAGACGACGTGTTATTCTTCGAGCTTGTGTTGGATTTGTTGTGACAATGTAGGAGGCCACAAACTGAAAGCCTAGAGTTGAACGGAATGGAGAATTAGAATGGCTCTGGTTTGGGTGATTTGCTGCTGAGCATCTATATTCCTTCCACAGGAGTGAACCGAACTTTCCCATCTTTAAACTTTAAAACAAGCTGCCAGAGGAGGTAGGTGAGGCTGGGACTATCCCATCGTTTAAGAAACAGTCAGGTACATGGATAGGACAGGTTTGGAAGGATATGGACCAAGCGCAGGCAAGTGGGACTTGTGTAGCTGAGACATTGTTCGCCGGTGTGGGTGAGTTGGGCTGAAGGGCCTGTTTCCACAATTTATGACTCGATGACCTTTGAGATGTAGCGTGGAAACAGGTCCTTTGGCCCACAGAGTCCGCACCAACCAGTGATCACCCCATACATGCATGCACCAGGGACCTTTTTTATACAACTAACTGATGCCAATGAACCTACAACCCTGTATGTCTTTGGAATGTGGAAGGAAACCGGAAAGTCACAGGGAGAACATACAAACTCTGTACAGACAGCACCCGTAGTCAGGATCGAGCCCGGGTCTTTGGTGCTGGAAGGCAGTAACTCTGACGTTGTGCCACTGTGCCACTCTCTTCACTATTTACTGTATATGATACAAAGAAGTTTAATGAACTGTTAACAGACTCCATTAAACTCTTTGGATTGGATCTATTACTTTTATTCCCTTTGTTCTGCACATCCCTCACCCATCTTGCCTACTGAAACCCTACATATTTCTCTCTAGGTCATCATTTCCCACCAGACCCCGCGCTCACTCAGTAACAATACCAATATTGTTATCAAACCCGCCGCCAAGGGGGTTGCCATTGTAGTCCAGCAAACGGACCTATACCATTCCGGGGCCAGGTGCCAGCTCCGATGCCTCATACCCACCCCTTGACCATGACCCTGCAGACTAACACCAAGCCACCAACTCTGAGACTGGGTTTGAAGAAGGATCCCAAACCAGTTATTTCAGGAAGTAAATCGCAGGATAGACAAAGTGTCAATGGATGCTGTTTACTTGGGTTTTCACAAGGCTGTTAAAGAAGATGAGAGCCCATGGTATTTGAGGAGAGATACTAGCATGTCTCGAAGGTTGGCTTAATGGCAGAAGGCAGAGTGGCAGTAAAGGGGGCTTTTTCTGGTTGGCTGCTGGTGAGTAGCGGAGTTCTGTAACGGTTGGTGCTGGGGCTGCGACTCCTCACGTTGTATATCAATAATTTGGATGAGGGAATTGAAGGCTTTATGACCATGTTTGCAGATGATACGAAGATAAGTGGAGGGGTGGGTAGTGTAGAGGAAGCAGGGACTCTGCAGAAGGACTTGGACACGTTGGGAGAGTTTGGTGGTAGGTATAAAGTTGTCGACTACTTTCTGAATGGGTTCAGAAATTAGAGGTGCAAAGGGACATGTGAGTGCTGGTGCAGGATTCCCAAAATGTTAATTTGCAAGTTGAATTGAAGTATTGTGAACTGTTTTGTGCTCCATATCTGAGGAGGGATGTGCTGGTGATGGAAAAGGTCCAAAGGAAGTTTACGAGAATGATGCTGGAGATGATTAGGTTAACGTATGAAGAGCGTTTGATTGCACTGGGCAGAGTTTAGAAGGATGAGGGGCGGGGGCCCTCATTGAAACTTACCAAATAGTGAATGGCCTGGATAGAGTGGATGTGGAGAGGATGTTTCCATTCGATAGATCAGCTGCCATTGTACAGTGGAGTCGACTCCAGGGGCCAATGACCTCATTCTGCCCTAATGACTGATGAACATTTGGTTCTATTTTTTCCTTTTAGGAATTCAGCTGTAGAGACTGTGGAGCAGGAATTACTTTTTGTCGGAACAGAAAATGGGAAATTGCTGGCAATGCGAGACCTGATTAAAAAGGTAATTGTTATCATATATAATGTCTAACTATTTAGCTGTTTGAAGTTGAAATGATCATGTTTTAGTACTCAGTGTGTGATCTGCTGGAGTCCTGTTTGGGATTTAATTATTTGTGTGATGTTGGATAAGCATTGCACAATAAAAGATTTTCTGCCAACTTGGGCTTAATATTTCAATTATGTCAGTAAATGAACAACATCCAAGACTAACATAATGTTGTTCTGTTAGAATATTTCTGATTCGAACTTGTGTGAATAACTAACCTTTGTTCCATTCAATTTTGGAAGTGTTGAAAGCATTACTTAGAATCTGTGGTGGATGCAGAGAATAAATGTTCCATCTCATGGTCATCCGTTTACAGCGAAACTGGCACCCATACATAGAAACATAGAAAATAGGTGCAGGATGAGGCCATTCGGCCCTTCAAGCCAGCATTCATTGTGATCATGGCTGATCGTCCCCAATCAATAACCTGTGCCTGCCTTCTCCCCATATCCCTTGATTCCACTAGCCCCTAGAGCTCTATCTAACTCTCTTAAATCCATCCAGTGATTTGGCCTCCACTGCCCTCTGTGGCAGGGAATTCAACAAATTCACAACTCTCTGGGTGGAAAAGTTTTTTCTCACCTCAGTCTTAAATGGCCTCCCCTTTATTCTAAGACTGTGGCCTCTGGTTCTGAACTCGCCCAACATTGGGAACATTTTTCACGCATCTAGCTTGTCCAGTTATTTTATAATTTTATATGTTTCTATAAGATATCTCATCATCCTTCTAAACTCCAGTGAATACAAGCCTAGTCTTTTCAATCTTTCCTCATATGACAGTCCCGCCATCCCAGGGATCAATCTCGTGAACCTACGCTGCACTGCCTCAATTACAAGGATGTCCTTCCTCAAATTAGGAGACCAAAACTGTACACAATACTCCAGATGTGGTCTTACCAGAGCCCTATACAACTGCAGAAGAACCCGTTTACTCCTATACTGAATCCTCTTGTTATGAAGGCCAACATTCCATTAGCTTTCTTCACTGCCTGCTGTACCTGCTGTGACGAATAAACTTGACTTGACTTGACCTGCACGCCAACTTTCAGTGACTGGTGTACAAGGACACCCAGGTCTCGCTGCACCTCCCCCTTACCTAACCTAACCCCATTGAGATAATAATCTGCCCCCTTGTTATAGCGCATCTGCCCACTCACTCAACCTGTCCAGGTCACCCTGCAACCTCCTAACATCCTCTTCACAGTTCACACTGCCACCCAGCTTTGTGTCATCCGCAAACTTGCTAGTGTTGCTCCTATTTCCCTCTTCCAAATCATTAATATATATGGTAAACAGTTGCGGCCCCAACACCGAGCCTTGCGGCACTCCACTCGCCACTGCCTGCCATTCTGAAAAGGAACCGTTCACTCCTACTCTTTGCTTCCTGTCTGCCAACCAATTTTCTATCCATGTCAACACCCTACCCCCAATACCATATGCTCTAATTTTAGTCACCAGTCTCCTGTGCGACACCTTATCAAAGACTTTCTGAAAGTCTAGATACACTACATCCACTGGCTCCCCTTCATCCATTTTACTTGTCACATCTTCAAAAAATTCCAAAAGATTAGTCAAGCTTGTTTTCCCTTTCATAAATCCATGTTGACTTGGACTAATCCTTTTACTGCTATTCAAATGCCCCATTATTACCTCTTTAATAATTGACTCCAGCATCTTTCCCACCACTGAAGTCAGGCTAACTGGTCTGTAATTCCCCATTTTCTCTCTCGTTCCGTTCTTGGAAAGTGGGATAACATTAGCTATCCTCCAATCCACAGGAACTAATCCTGAATCTATTAAACATTGGAAAATGATCACCAATGCGTCCACTATTTCTAGAGCCACCTCCCTGAGGACCCTGGGATGCAGACCATCAGGCCCAGGGGATTTATCATCCTTCGGTCCCATTAGCTTATCCAATACTATTTCTCGCCTAATGAAAATTTCTTTCAGTTTTTCTACCCCCTTAGATCCTCTGTCCTCCAGTACATCTGGGAGATTGTTTGTGTCTTCCTTAGTGAAGACAGATCCGAAGTACCTGTTCAACTCTTCGGCCATTTCCTTGTTACCCTTAATAATTTCACCCGTGTCTGCCTTCAAGGGACCCACATTTAACTTTGTTACTCTTTTTCCCTTAACATATGTAAAGAAGCTTTTACTGTCCTTCTTTATATTCCTGGCCAGCTTCCCCTCGTACTTCATCTTTTCAGCCCATATTGCCCGTTTTGTTTCCTTCTGTTGTCTGATGAAGGTTTCCCAATCCTCTAGCTTTCGGCTACTCTTTGCTGTGTTATACATTTTTTCTTTTAGTTTTATTCTATCCCTAACTTCCCTTGTCAGCCACGGTTGCCTCCTACTTCCCTTAGAATCTTTCTTCCTTTTTGGAATGAAATGATCCTGCGTCTTCTGGATTATGCCCAGAAATTCCTGCCATTGCTGTTCCACCGTCATTCCTGCTAGGATCCCTTTCCAGTCTACTTTGGCCTGCTCCCCTCTCATGCCTTCATAGTCCCCTTTGTTCAACCATCACTGCCACTTCCGATATAACCTTCTCCTTCTCAAATTGCAGATTAAAACTAATCATATTATGATCACTACCTCCAAGCGGTTCCTTTACCTCGAGTTCTCTTATCAAATCTGGCAAATTGTAGATTAAACCTGACCATGTTATGGCCACTGCCTCCTAATAGCTCATTACCTCGAGGTCCTTTATTAAATCCGGTTCATTACATAACACTAAATCCAGAATTGTCTTTTCTCTGGTCGGCTCCATTACAAGCTGCTCTAAGAATCCATCTCGGAGGCACTCTACAAACTCTCTTTCTTGGGGTCCTGAACCAACCTGATTTTCCCAGTCTACCTGCATATTGAAATCCCCCATCACCCCAGTGGCATACTAATCAAGAACCTGTCAATCTCTGCTTTAAATATAGTCAATGACTTGGCCTCTGTGGCAATGCATTCCAAAGATTCACCACACTCTGACTAAAATTCCTTCTCATCTTTCTAAAGTTACATCCCTTTATTCTGAGGCTGTCCCCTTTGGGCCTAGATTCTCGAGTGGAAACATCCTCTCCACATCCACTCTATCCACACCTTCCACTATTAGTTAAGTTTCTGAGGTTTCAATTCGTCCTTCTAAACTCCAGCGAATACAGGCCCAGAGCGGTCAAACGTTCGTCATGCATTAATGCAATTGTTCCTGGGGTCATTCTCATAAACCTTTGGACCCTCTCCAACGCCAGCACATCCCTCCTCAGCAATGGGCCCAAAACTGCGCTCAATACTCCAAATGCCTGACCCATGCCTTATAAAGCCTCAGGTTTACAACCCTGGTTTTATATTCTATTCCCCTCAAAATTAATGCTAACATTGCATTTGCCTTCTTTACTATGAAAATATACATAATCTTGCCATTAATTGGGCTCTGTACATTGCCCTTAATGTGCAGGGAGTGAATGAGAAAGTCGAATAACAGAACCAGTGTGAACATGCAGTGACAAGTGGGGTACCGCAAGGCTCAGTGCTGGGACCCCAGTTATTTACAATATATATTCACGATTTAGACGAAGGCATTAAATGTAACATCTCCAAGTTTGTCGATGACGCAAAGCAGGATGGCAGTATCAGCTGCGAGGAGGATGCTATGAGGATGCAGGGTGATTTGGATAGGTTGGGTGAGTGGGCAGATGCAGTATAATGTGGATAAATGTGATGTTATCCACTTTGGTGGCAAGAACAAGAAGGCGGATTATTATCCGAATGGTGTCAGATTAATAAAAAGGGAGGTGCAACGAAACCTGGGTGTCCTTGTACATCAGTCACTGAAAGTAAGCATGCGGGTACAGCAGGCAGTGAAGGAAGCAAATGGCATGTTGGCCTTCATAGCGAGAGGATTTGAGTATAGGAGCAAGGAGGTCTTACTGCAGCTGTACAGGGCCCTGGTGAGACTGCACCTGGAGTATTGTGTGCAGTTTTGCTCGTCTAATTTGAGGAAGGACATTCTTGCGATTGAAGGAGTGCAGTGTAGGCTCACCAGGTTAATTCCTGGGATGGCGGGACTGACATATGATGAAAGAATAGATCGACTGGGCTTATATTCACTGGAATTTAGAAGGATGAGAGGAGATCTTATAGCCGTTGCCTATTTCCTTCGCTCCATAGATGCTGCTGCACCCGCTGAGTTTCTCCAGCATTTTTGTGTACCTTACATTTATTAAGGGATTGGACAGGCTAGATGCAGGAAAAATGTTCCCATGTTGGTGAGTCCAGAACCAGAAGTCACAGTTTAGGAATAAGGGATAAGTCATTTTGGACTGAGATGAAAAACTTTTTTATCCAGAGAGTTGTGAATCTGTGAATCACAGAAGGCAGTGGAGGCCAATTCACTCTTTGTATTCAAGAGTGTTAGATATATCTCTTAGGACTAACGGAATCAAGGGATATGGGGAAAATGCAGGAACGGAGTACTGATTCTGGACAATCAGCCATGATCATATTGAATGATGGTGCTGGCTTGAAGGGTAGAATGGCCTACTCCTGCACCTACTTTCGATGTTTCTGTGTGATTAATGCTTGGCATGGACTCGGTGGGCCAAAGGATCTGTTTCAATGCTGCATCTCTAAAACTACTTGCCATTTTTTGCATGGCAAGGCCAACTGATTCAATGCGGATTCATGGCATGACTCCACATTAAACCGCTTTCATTGTTTCATCAAATGTTTTATATAACACCATTAAACTAGATTAACATGACGCATTCTTAGCATTACATAAGTATTCCCTTCCTCATAGGTACAGTCTGAGATTGTAATAGTGTGAATTGTTTCAATTACATCAATATGTGAATCTTTAAATTCTTCAAAGGGTTTTTCACCTCCAGTGCTGGTCTTTGTTCAGTCTATTGTAAGAGCAAAGGAGTTGTTTCGTGAGTTGATCTACGAAGGTATTAACGTTGAAGTTATCCATGCAGAAAGAACGCAACAACAGGTATAATATTTATTTTCTTGTATTTTGTTTGAAAGAGTCAAACTTACTAAATTATTGGATCAACAGTTCAAAAGGTTTTGAAGAAAGGTTTCGGCCCGAAACGTTGCCTATTTCCTTCGCTCCATAGATGCTGCTGCACCCGCTGAGTTTCTCCAGCTTTTTTGTGCACCTTCGATTTTCCAGCATCTGCAGTTCCTTCTTAAACAGTTCAAAAGATTTAGTGGGCAATAAGTGTTGATTATATTAACTATTCCAAAATATCTGTTCCCGGGAGTCGTGGCGGGTAGGAGAAAAATTACACCTAATCTTTTGTACTAATACAATACTGCTATATATACTCAACACACGAGAGAGATACATTAATCTGCCAAACCAGTGCAAGAAATTAACATACTTCAAATCAGCACAGAATCCTATTCGTATAGCAAGATAACTGGACCTTAAGTCCACTTGTTCATGCCAATCAAGATGCCCCATCTAAGCTAGTCCAATTTACCCGTCTTTGATCCATATCCTTCTTAAATCTTTCCTATCCTTGTTTCTGTCTAAATGTCTTTTAACATTGTTATTGTACTTGCCTCAACTATTTCCTCTTGCAGCTCAATCCATATACCCTCAACGCTCTGTGTGGAAAAATATGCCCCTTGTGTTCCTATTAAATCTTTCCCCCTGGAAGCCTCACCTTTGGCCTCTAGTTCTTGATTCCCTGGACATTGTGGTACCTAATTGGGCTTTGTTTCTGGGACTGTTGCTCTCTAATGACTACATGTCTGCATCTTCCCCTTTGCTCTACCTTTTGTACTTCAGTTTGACTATTGTATTTATGTACAACATTATCTGATTTGTTGGATAGTACATGAAACATATCCTTTCTTTGCACATGGTTACACAGTCACAGTCGTGCAGCATGGAAATGGACCCTTCAGCCCAGCTTGTCCATGCCCACCAAGATGTCCCAACTACACAAGACCCACCTGCCTATGTTTGGCCCACGTTCCTCCAACCTCTAGATTCGGGTACAATTCCTTCCCAGCTACTAACAGGCAACTGAATCATCCTACCAACAACTCGAAAGCACTCATGAGCCTATACCTCATTGGAGACCTTCGGACTATCTTTAATCAAACTTTACTGGACTTTATCTTGCACTAAACACTATCATGAATCTATACACTCAGGATGTCTCAATTGTAATCATGTATTGTCTTTCCGCTAGTAAGCAACAAAAGCTTTTTACTGTACCTTAGTACATGTGACAGTCAACTAAACTAAATATTTCTCTAAACCTCTCTTATACATGTACCTGTCAAATGTCTTTCAAATGTTGTTGTACTTGGCTGAACCTCTAATCTGGCAACTCGTTCCCCTCATGTGGGATCTCATACAGGACAGACAGGTGAGAGGTTAGAAGTTGCTATGGAGGTTGGTGAGAGAAAGTTTAGTGGACAGAATCGACTGGTGAAAGGCAGAGAGCGAGGAAGGAAGTTCGGTATAAACTACATGCATTTTAATGCAAGGGGTCTGACGGGTAAGGCAGATTAGCATCAGGCATGGATATGTACGTATGTGCGACTGGGACATTGTAGCCATTATTGAAACCTAATTAAGAGAGGGGTAGGACTGGCAGCTCAATATTCCGGGGTACAGACGTTTCAGGAGAGACAGAGGTGAGAGTAAAGCATGCAGATACGGCAGGCAGTGAAGAAAACTAATGGCATGTTGGCCTTCATGATGAGAGTAGAGGAGCAAAGAGGTCCTTCTGTAGTAGTACAGGGCCCTGGTGGGACCACACCTGGAGTATTGTGTGCAGTTTTGGTCTCCTAATTTGACGAAGGACATTCTTGCCATTGAGGGAGTACAGCGTAGGTTCACAAGGTTAATTCCCAAGATGGCGGGACTGTCATATGATGAAAGAATGGAGCGACTGGACTTGTATTCGTTGGAATTTAGGATTAGAGGGGATCTTGTAGAAACATATAAAATTATTAAGGGATTGGAAACACTGGATGCAGGAAACATTCCCGATGTTGCGGGAGTCCAGAACCAGTGGCCACAGTTTAAGAACTGAAATGAGGAAAAACCTTTTCACCCAGAGAGTTGTGAATTTGTGGAATTCTCTGCCTGCATTCAAAAGATAGATACTCTTAAGCTAGTGGACTCAAGGGATATGGGAGAAGGCTGGAACGGGGTACTGATTGTGGATGATCAGCCATGATCACTTTGAATGGCAGTGTTGACTCGGAAGGGTCGAATGGCCTACTCCTGCACCTATTGTCTATGTATCTATGTAAAAGAAATGGGGGGTTGCAATATTGGTTAAGGAGGATGTCATGACAGTGGTCAGAGGCGACATTACGGACGGTTCGTCTAGTGAGGTTATATGGGTGGAGCTGAGGAACAAAAGGATTGATGACCTCTTTGGGGGTATTTACAGATCCCCGAATAGTCAACGGGAATTAGAAGAACAAATATGCCAGGAGATTGCAGACAGCTGCAGGTCAAATAAGGTTGTTGTAGTGGTGGATTTTAACTTTCCCAATATTGACTGAAGTGTGAAGGGTTTAGATGGGGTGCAATTTCTCAAAAAGTGTTCAGGAGAGTTTTCTCCAGCGGTATTTAGAGGCCTCCACACATGAGAGGGCAACACTTGATCTAGTCTTGAGAAATTGGGATGGACAAGTGAATAAAGTAGTTGTAGAGGAGCCTTTTGGGACCAGTGACCACTGTTCGATTAGGCTTAAGATAGTTATGGATTGGGTCAGAAAGGGCCCACATGTTAAGATGCTCAATAGGAGTAGGGCCAACTTTAAGGGTATGAGAGAATGTTTTACTCAAGTTAATTGGAGCAGATTATTTAAGGGGAACGGAGCATCAGCCAAGTGGGATTCCTGGGATATCAGGACTTTCATATGAAGAAAGACTGGATAGACTCGGCTCAATTTAGAAGATTGAGGGGGGATCTTATAGAAACTTACAAAATTCTTAAGGGGTTGGACAGGCTAGATGCAGGAAGATTGTTCCCGATGTTGGGGAAGTCCAGAACAAGGGGTCACAGTTTAAGGATAAGGGGGAAGTATTTTAGGACCGAGATGAGAAAAACATTTTTCACACAGAGAGTGGTGAATCTGTGGAATTCTCTGCCACAGAAGGTGGTTGAGACCAGTTCTTTGGCTCTATTTAAGAGGGAGTTAGATGTGGCCCTGTGGCTAAGGGGATCAGGGGGTATGGAGAGAAGGCAGGTACGGCATACTGAGTTGGATGATCAGCCATGATCATATTGAATGGCGGTGCAGGCTTCTAAGGGCCGCATGGCCGACTCCTGCACCTATTTTCTATGTTTCTAAGTGGGATGTTTTTTAAAGTGTGCTGACCAAAGCTCAGGCTATGCATGTCCCTGTTATACTGAAGGGCAAGGCAGGCAAATGTAAGGAAGCTTGACTGACGAGGGAAATTGACGCATGGGTCAGGTATTGGCAGCTGGGATCAGGTGCATCCTTGGAGTAATTTCGATAAAACTAAGCAGTAAACCATAAAGAAATCAGAATGGCAAAAGGGCACCATGAGATAGCTCTGGCGGATAGCATTAAGGACAACCACAAGAGAATACATAAGGGGGGAAAGGGGAACTAGAGAGAGAGAGTGGGACCCATCAGGAATCCATGAGGACACCTCTGTGTGGAGCCACAGGAGATGGGCAAGGTCCTCAATGAGTATTTTTACCCTGTATTTACCAAGATAGACATGAGGACAGAGGAACTTGGGGCAGTCAATGGAAGTGTCTGAAGAGCAGTCAGTGTTGCAGTCGAAGAGGTCCTAAAGGCACTATCGTGTATGAAGGTAGACAAATCTCCAGGGCCCGATTGAGGACATTATGGGAAACTAAAGAGGCGGGGTGGCAAATGTTGTGCCTCTACTCAAGAAGGCCTGCAGGGAAAATGCTGGGAATTATAGGCCAATGAGCTTAACATCTGTAGTCGGAAAGTTACTGGAGAGTATTCTGGGACAGGCATTTGGATGGACATGGGCTGATTAGGGATAGTCAGCATGGTTTTGTCGTGTCTCATAAATCTTAAGTTTTCTAAAGACGTGACCAAAAAAGTCAATGAGGGCAGAGCTGTAGATGTATATATGGACTTCAGTAAGGCATTCAACATGGTTCTCATGATAAGTTGTTCTGGAAGGTTAGATCGCATGAGATCCAAGGAGAGATAGCTGATTGGATAGAAAATTGGCTTCATGGAAGGAAGCAGAGGGTGATGGTGGAAAGTTGCTTCTTGGACTGGAGGCCTGTGACTAGTGATGTGCCTCAGGGCTCGGTGCTGGGCCTGTTACTGTTTGTCATCTACATCATTGATTTGGATGAGAGCATACATGGCAAGATTAGCGAGTTTGCTGATGATACAAAAGTGTGTGGATTTGCAGATAGTGAAGATGGCTGCGAAGAATTGATCGATTGGCCAGATGGGCTGAGGAATGGTTGATGGAATTTAATACAGAGAAATGTGAGGTGTTGCATTTTGGGAAATTTAACCTGGGAGGACCTACACAATGAATGATGGGGCTCTGGGTCATGTTGTTGAGCAGAGGGATCTAAGAGTATAGGTGCATGGTTCCTTGAAGTTCGATTCGCAGGTAGATAAGGTGATCAAAAGGCTTTTGGCACATTGGCCTTCATCAGTCAGAGTATTTAGCATAGAAATTGGGAAGTCGTATTACAGTTGGTTAAGATGTTGGTGAGACTGCATTTAGAAACATAGAAAATAGGTGCAGGAGTAGGCCATTCGGCCCTTCGAGCCGATCATCCAACTCAGTATCCTATACCTGCCTTCTCTCCATACCCCCTGATCCCTTTAGCCACAAGGGCCACATCTAACTCCCTCTTAAATATAGCCAATGAACTGGCCTCAACTACCTTCTGTGGCAGAGAGTTCCAGAGATTCACCACTCTCTGTGTGAAGAATGTTTTTCTCATCCCGGTCCTAAAGGATTTCCCCTTTAACCTTAAACTGTGACCCCTTGTCCTGGACTTCCCCAACATCAGGAACAATCTTCCTGCATCTAGCCTGTCCAACCCCTTAAGAATTTTGTAAGTTTCTATAAGATCCCCCCTCAATCTTCTAAATTCTAGCGAGTACAAGCCGAATCTATCCAGTCTTTCTTCATATTAACGTCCTGACATCCCTGAAATCAGTCTGGTGAACCTTCTCTGTACTCCCTCTATGGCAAGAATGTCTTTCCTCAGATTTGGAGAGCAAAACTGTACACAATACTCCAGGTGTGGTCTCACCAATACCCTGTACAACTGCAGTAGAACCTCCCTGCTCCTATACTCAAATTCTTTTGCTATGAATGCTAACATACCATTCGCTTTCTTCACTGCCTGCTGCACCTGCATGCCTACTTTCAATGACTGGTGTACCATAACACCCAGGTCTCGTTGCATCTCCCCTTTTCCTAATCGGCCACCATTTAAATAATAGTCTACTTTCCTGTTTTTGCCACCAAAGTGGATAACCTCACATTTATCCACATTATACTGCATCTGCCATGCATTTGCCCACTCATCCAGCCTATCCAAGTCACCTTGCAGCCTCCTAGCATCCTCCTCACAGCTAACACTACCCCCCAGCTTCGTGTCATCCGCGAACTTGGAGATGTTGCATTCAATTCCCTCGTCCAAATCATTAATATATATTGTAAATAGCTGGGGTCCCAGCACGGAGCCTTGCGGAACCCCACTAGTCACTGCCTGCCATTCTGAAAAGGACCCGTTTACTCCTAGTTTTTGCTTCCTGTTTGCCAGCCAGTTCTCTATCCACTGAACCCCCAATACCGTGTGCTTTAAGTTTGATCTCTTATGTGGGACCTTGTCGAAAGCCTTCTGAAAGTCCAGATATAACACATCCACTGATTCTCCCTTATCCACTCTACTAGTTACATCCTCGAAAAATTCTATAAGATTTGTCAGACATGATTTACCTTTCGTAAATCCATGCTGACCTTGTCCAATGATTTCACCACTTTCCAAATGTGCTGCTATCCCATCTTTAATAACTGATTCTAGCAGTTTCCCCACTACCGATGTTAGACTAACTGGTCTGTAATTCCCCGTTTTCTCTCTCCCTCCCTTTTTAAAAAGTGGGGTTACATTAGCTAGCCTCCAATCCTCAGGAACTACTCCAGAATCTAAAGAGTTTTGAAAAATTATCACTAATGCATCCACTATTTCTGGGGCTACTTCCTTAAGTACTCTGGGATGCAGCCTATCCGGCCCTGGGGATTTATCGGCCTTTAATCCATTCAATTTACCTAACACCACTTCCCAGCTAACCTGGATTTCACTCAGTTCCTCCATCTCATTTGACCCGTGGTCCCCTGCTATTTCCGGCAGATTACTTATGTCTTCCTTAGTGAAGACGGAACCAAAGTAATGATTCAATTGGTCTGCCATGTCCTTGTCACCCATGATCAATTCACCTGTTTCTGAGGGACCTACATTTGTTTTAACTAATCTCTTTCTCTTCACATATCTATAAAAACTTTTGCAGTCAGTTTTTATGTTCCCTGCCCGTTTTCTTTCATAATCTATTTTCCCTTTCCTAATTAAGCCCTTTGTCCTCCTCTCCTGAACTCTGAATTTTTCCCAGTCCTCTGGTAAGCTGCTTTTTCTGGCTAATTTGTATGCTTCATCTTTTGTTTTGATATTATCCCTGATTTCCCTTGTTATCCACGGATGCACTACCTTCCCTGATTTATTCTTTTGCCAAACTGGGATGAACAATTGTTGTAGTTCATCCATGCAGTCTTTAAATGCCTTCCATTGCATATCCACTGTCAACCCTTTAAGAATCAATTGCCAGTCAATCTTGGCCAATTCACGTCTCATACCCTCAAAGTTACCTTTCTTTAAGTTCAGAACCCTTGTTTTTGAATTAACAATGTCACTCTCCATCCTAATGAAGAACTCAACCATATTATGGTCACTCTTGCCCAAGGGGCCACGCACAACAAAACTGCTAACTAACCCTCATTACTCAATACCCAGTCTAGAATAGCCTGCTCTCTCGTTGGTTCTTCTACATGTTGGTTTAGAAAACTATCCCGCATACATTCCAAGAAATCCTCTTCCTCTGCACCCCTGCCAATTTGATTCACCCAATCTATATGTAGATTGAAGTCACCCATTATAACTGTTTTACCTTTTTAAGTATTGTGTTCAGTTCTGGGCACCATGTTATAGGAAAGATGTTGTCAAGCTGGAAAGGGTACAGAGATAACTTATGAGGATGTTGCTGGGACTTGAGGGCCTGACCTATAAGGAGAGGTTGAGTTGGCTGGGACTCTATTCCTTGGTGCGCAGGAGGATGAGGGGTGATCTTATTGAGGTTTATAAAATCATGAAAGGAATCGATCAGGTAGATGCACAGAGTCTCTTGCCCAGAGTAGGCGAATTGAGGACCAGAGGACATAGGTTTAACGTGAAGGGGAAAAGATTTCATAGGAATATGAGGGGAAACTTTTTCACACAAAGAGTGGTGGATGGAAAAGCTACCAGAGGAGGTAGATGAGGCTGGGACTATCCCAAGTTTAAGAAACTGTTAGACAGGTACATGGATAGGACGGGTTTGGAGGGATATGGACCAAACGCAGGCAGGTGAAACTAGTGTAGCTGGGACATGTTGGCCGACGTGGGCAAGTTGGGCTGAAGGGCTGGTTTCCACACTGTATCACTCTGTGACTCTGAGTTCTGGCAACTCATCATAAATAATTTCTGCATCCTTTCCAACTTAATGGAAACTTTCTTACAATAGGGTGACCAAAACATTATTCCCTTTACACAGTATCTGTACACTGTGGACGTATTGTCATCATGTTTTGTCTTTCCGCTAACTGGATAGTATGCAACATGAAAAACTTCCCTGTACCTCTGTCCACGTGACAGTAATAAACTAAACCTGAACATAATACTCCAAATGCACCCTCAAGTCTTGTGTATGTGTAACATAACATCCCAACTTCTATACTCAGCACCCTGACTGATAAATGCAAATGTATTGAAAGCCTTTTTGATCACCCTGTCAACCTATAACACCACTTTCAAGGAACAATGTACCTACACTCTTAGATCCCTCTGCTCTACAGTTTCCCACGGCCATGCTATATACTGTGAATGTCCTGCCCTGGTTTGACTTTCCAAAATGCAACAACTTGCTTTTACTGTGTGGTCTGAATCAAGATACCGAATGACTTGGGATGCCTTTTATTTACAAATTTAAGCTAATTTCTATACGGTATTGCATCCCTCTACAGCAATGTTAATGAATTCTGGAATAATACTTAAGGTATTGAGCAATATTCGTCATTGCGTGTGGTATTTAACACTACAGTTGACATCTTCATTCCAGGGAAATGGGGATTGGAGATGGAGTTATGTTCCGAGAAAACGTGCTGATTTTTCCCTAGTGTGAAGTTGCATCATCTGCACATCAAAAAATGAAAGTTGAAAAAATAAATGTTCTGTTTTTATTTACTCTTTTCCCATAAATTCTAAGAGTGTATTTTTCCCCATATCTCAAATTTTAGCATTACAATTTTGTTAGGTGAATTTCCATTCTTTAAATGATTATAACATAGGCGATCGTCAGTATTTGTGTTAAGTAATGTGCACAGTTGGTATTATATAAAATTGTAGACACATCTCATCTACATTTTCAATTGTGCCGTCTGGAATACTTGCCTTTTTTCTTCAGAGAGATAACGTAGTGCGCAGCTTCAGAGCAGGAAAGATTTGGGTCCTCCTTTGCACTGCACTAATGGCTCGAGGCATTGATTTCAAAGGAGTGAATTTAGTCATCAACTACGACTTTCCAACTAGTGCTATTGAATACATCCATAGAATTGGTACGTATATTTAATTTTTCCTTTATACCCTGTGAAATTGCTTTGATTTGAATGTATTTTTTATATTGAATTAAGTTGGAATGTTATTGGGCAAAAGCTCAGAAGGGTACATAGGGGAAGTCCACATCTGACGGGAGTGATTTAAAGGCCAATTTATCAAGGTTCATGTTCCACTAAGGAGGAGTGGTAAGGATGGTAATGTACAGTAACATTGGACAACCAAAGAGATTGTATATTTGGTCAGAGAGAAAAGTAAGTGCTTGCATGGTTTAAGGATGAAATCAGAGGAGCCTTTGAGGAATATAAGGCAAGCTGGCGATTAGAAGGGCCAAAGGGCTAAGAAGTGGCTTTGGTGAGTCTCAGGGATTGTTGTTGGGCCCAGTGCTGTTACTGGTTTATATCAATAATTTGGATGAGAATGTTCAAGACATTATTCGGAAATTTGCAAATGGTACTTAAGTATGTGTTATTGTAGATAGCAAAGGCAGTTATCAAAATATACAGGATTTTGGTCAGTTTGGAAAGTTGGCTGAGGAATGGTTAATGGATTGTAATTTGGGTAAGTGCGAGGTGTTGCATTTTGCGAAGTTACACCAGGGCAGGTCTTTCATTGTATGGCAGGGACTTGTGTAGTCTTGTAGGGCAGATGGATGTAGGGGTGCAGATGCATAATTCTTTGAAAATGGTTTCGCTGATAATCAAGGTCAAGAAGGCTTTCGGTTCATTGGTCAGGCTACTGAGTATAGAAGTTGGGATGTTATTTTACTATTGTACAAGCCGTTGATGAGGCTGCACTTGGAGTATTGTTTACAATTTTGGTCACCCTGCTATTGGATGGATGTCAATCAACACCTTATAAAAATATCCAATAATGGCCTCCACAGCCGTCTGTGGCAATGAATTCCACAGATTCACCACTCTCTGACAAAAGAAATTCCTCCTCATCTCCTTTCTAAAGATGCGTCCTTTTATTCTGAGGCTATACCATCGAATTCTAGACTCCCACTAGTGGAAACATTTTCTCCTCATCCACTCTATCGAAGCCTTTCACTATTTGGTAAGTTTCAATGAAGGCACCCCTCATCCTTCTCAACTCCAGCGAGTACAGGCCCAGTGCCGACAAACACTCATCAAATGTTCAACCCAATCATCGCCACGATCATTCTCGTAAACCTCCCCTGGGCCCTGTCTAATGCCAGCACATCCTTCCTCAGAGATGGGGCCCAAAGCTACTCGCAATACTCTAAATGCAGTCTGACCAGTGCCTTACAAAGCCTCATCTTTACATCCCTATTTTTATATTCTAGTCCTCTTGAAATAAATGCTAACACAAGAGTATGAGAAACTCTTTTTCTGCAGTGTTAAATCAAGCAATGTTCCTGATTTACCTTGTTTCTGATGGTTATCTTGTGTATATACTGCCTTTATCTGCTTGTTTCTTATAGCTGCCTTTATTGTCTGTCTGATTTGAAAATATTTTTCGCCTATCCTCATAATTTGGCTTTCTGGTGCCAAAATACTATTTTGTGGCCCTTTTCTACATTGCTCATGGCTTTTTTCTTCTGCTCTGTTTTTGGCTCATTCCGCGTCTAGAGAACAAGCCTTTAAGTTGTTTGAAAACGCACACCTCCAGATTCAGGGACAATTTCTTCCCAGCTGTTATCGGGCAACTGAACGGTCCTCTCACCAGCTGTTGTGCAGTCCTGACCTCACACCTTCCTCACTGCAAACCATTGCACTACCTTTAATCAGATTTTAACAGACTTTATCTTGCCCTAAATATTGTGCCTTTTAACCTTTATCTGTACACTATGGACAGCTTGATTGTAATCATTTATAGTCTTTTGACTGGATAGCATGCAACAACAAGCTTCTACAGAGTAGTGTCTGCCTTTCTCTGCTTTGTCATGTTTATGCAAAATTGCCTTTTATTATGCCTTTTTTTCTATTTTCTATTTCTCCCATCTTATGGAGTGTTCAGCACTAATCTACAGTAGATGAAAGTCAATATTAAGTGTTGGTAACAAATGTTTTGTTGTATCTAGGTCGTACCGGAAGAGCTGGTCACCAAGGAAAAGCGAAAACATTTTTTACAGAAGACGATAAACCACTTTTGCGAAGGTCAGTTTGAACATGAATCTCCAGAAAATTAGATGTCTGGGGAAAGCACATCTGTTGCTGGCTACATCGAGCAAATGCATGCTTGTATTTTTTGTGTTAGTTGTTTATGGGAGAGAGAAGGTAATCTTCATTATGGCAAAGTATAATCGAGTTGTGCCTCACTATGATTTAAGGTGTGCTTTTATTTTGCTTATATTGCTAATACAGGTTGAACACCTATTTTGTTTTTTTTTGTTTTTTTTTTTTTGGCCAGCGATAGTCCGCCCATCAATATAATCCGGACAAAATTACTAGAGTTTAGTTGAAATTCCCTTCCCACATTGCAAGTGAGTTGTGCACTTTCCGGTCGATTCCCTCCATGAAAGAATCAACTATGCTCTCAATCTTCTCTCCTGTTTCACAAAGGCACAGTAAACCCTTGTTTTAACAACCCGCTTATAACAGATATTGGATATAGTGGACGGACCTTCTCACCTATCCCTGGCTCCCACCATCTCCCAGACCCCATTCCCGACTCGCAAGGTGCATCAGCTTCTTCGCCCACTGAAAGGGGACACAGTGCCAGAGTCACTCAGCGGGTCAGTATCTCTGGGGAATACAGAGAGTTGACATCGGGACCCTTCCTCAGACTCATTCAATCAGTTGAGACACCATCACCGTGTGTCATTTCACTTTAAACTTGGTGCCGATGCCGCTGGTCTGCACCAGTGAGCACTTCTTCACTGGTTCATACGAATGTTGTTGCGATTCGTGTTGTCGCCCCGGGGGACAACACTTTATTTAAGCCACTGCCAACGACAGACTGCTTGGTCACCGTGGGGTTCTCTCTTCTCTCACCTGCTGTCACTTCCAAAGTTGAGTATGTTGGCAACTCCAGAGGAGGATGTGGAAGCACGAGCGGAGGGGGCCGGGGCCACAACAACAGCTGTGTCACTACAACGTATGGCGAGTGAAGGGTTCGTTGGGGCACTTTGAGTCGGGAGTGGGGTTGGAACCGGGGCTCTAAATGGCCGGGAAGACGGAGGCAGCCAGGGATGGGTTGGCAGGTCATTCCATTCACGTTCAGTTTACATTTTATATTTGTTTAATTTATGTTTCTGGCACTCTATAGTGTTTTAGAAACATAGGAGGGGTGACATTAGCAGGACACGTGTCATTTCCAACATCTATCAGGCTCTTGAACACTACAAAAAGTCTAATTAAACTATGAGCTGTCTTTGATTACACAAAGAACTTCAAGCTTTTCTGCACACTAATTGAGGTTATTAATTTATTGAATGTTTTTGTTTATTATAAGTTGAGTCGAGTGTTACAGGTCTGTTATGCTCCTGCAGGTAAGAATTTCATTGTTCTGTTATAATTAACTACTCTTGATTCTTGAAGGTAGACAAAAATCTGGAGAAACTCAGCGGGTGAGGTAGCATCCATGAAGTGAAGGAATAGGTGACGTTTCTTCAGACTAATGTGGGGAGGTGGGGGGGGGGGCGGAAAAAAGAAATCGAGACCCTTCTTCAGACTAATGGGGGGTGGGCGGAAAAAAGAAAGGAAGAGGCGGAGACAGTAGGATGTGGGAGAGCTGGGAAGGGAGAAAGCAAGAACTACCTGAAATTGGAGAAGTCAATGTTCATACTGCTGGGGTGTAAACTACCCAAGCAAAATATGAGGTGCTGCTCCTCCAATTTGCAGTGGGACTCACTCTGGCCAGGGAGGAGGTCCAGGACAGAAAGGTCAGATTTGGATGGGAGGGTGAGGTGAAGTGCTGAGCCACCGGGAGATCAGGTTGGTTATTGCGAACTGAGCGGAGGTGTTGGGCGAAGTGATCGCCAAGCCTGTGCTTGATCTCACCAATGCAGAGCAGTTGACACCTGGAACAGCAGATGCAGTAGATGTGGTAGGAGGAGATGCAGGTGAAGCTCTGCCTCACCTGGAAAGACTGCTTGGGTCCTTGGATGGAGTCGAGGGGTCCTTGGATGGAGATAAAGCGACAAGTGTAGCATTTCCTGCGGTTGCAATAGATGGACAACATTAGCCATCCTCCAGTCTTCTGACATCACACCTGTGTCTAACGATGATATGTATATTTAAGCCAAGATTCAGTAGCTTCCTTCAATTTCCATGGATATTCCTGATCAGGGTTTGTTGGTCTATTCCACAATGGAATCCAGGCACTCATTGAATGAAATAGTTCTTCATACTTGGCAGTGTTGTTCGTGCCATAAGTGAGGTTATAATCTTTTGCAGAAATGTGCTGCTTTTAATGCATTTTCTTTCTGTCTATTCAGCATAGCAAATATCATCAAACAAGCTGGCTGCCCTGTACCTGATTACATGATGCAAATAAAGAAATTGCAAAGGTAACTGATTTTAAATATGTATTAACTAAGACAAGGAATGCTGTGCCTAGCTGTTTCACTCACTGGGACCATTTGAACTGCGTAAGTGGTCAGAGTTCATTGTTACCCACCATATTGGGCACATTGAGGGATAGCTGATGCTGCTTCATGGTCAATAACAGTACATCATTTCCAAACATGTATTTCCCTGGATAACAATAACAGTACATTATTTCCAAACGTACTTCAGGATGAAATCAACCTGAATTTACTCCAATGTTGATGCCATGAATTTCAACTAAAAATAGAAAATGGTGAAAATAGCAGGTCATACCAGCAATAGCTTTGGGTTTGAAGAAATGTGTAAAAGAAATAACTTGCTCTGCACATCTCCATAAAACATTCTCCCCCTCAACCTATAGCTATGTATTGCGTACAGTTTTGGTCTCCAAATCTGAGGAAAGGCATCCTTGCCATAGAGGGAGTACAGAGAAGGTTCACCAGACTGATTCCTGGGATGTCAGGACTTTCATATGAAGAAAGACTGGATTAACTTGGCTTGTACTCGCTAGAATTTAGAAGATTGAGGGGGGATCTTATAGAAACTTACAAAATTCTTAAGGGGTTGGACAGGCTAGATGCAGGAAGATTGTTCCTGATGTTGGGGAAGTCCAGAACAAGGGGGTCATAGTTTAAGAATAAGGAGGAAGTCTTTTCGGACCAAGATGAGAAAGACATTTTTCACACAGAGAGTGGTGAATCTGTGGAATTCTCTGCCACAGAAGGTAGTTGAGGCCAGTTCATTGGCTATATTTAAGAGGGCGTTAGATGTGGCCCTTGTGGCTAAAGGGATTAGGGGGTATGGAGAGCAGGCAGGTACAGGATACTGAGTTGGATGATCAGCCATGATCATATTGAATGGCGGTGCAGACTCGAAGGGCCGAATGGCCTACTCCTGCACCTATTTTCTATGTTTCTATGCCCTCTAGTGTTGGACATTTCCACCTGGGGGGGAAAGGTTCTGATTGTCAACCCTATCTATGACTCTCAGAATTATATATACTTCTATCAAGTCTCTCCGGAACCTCTGACGTTCTAGGGAAAACAATCCAAGTCTATCCATCCCCTTCCTGTAGGTGAAACCCTCTAATCCAGGCAGAATTCAGGTAAACCGCTTCTGCACTCTCTTCGAAGCTTCCACATCTGTAATGGGGCGACCAGAGCTGCGTGCAATACTCCTAACGCAGCCCAACCAAAGTTCTTCAACTTCCTGACTCTTGCACTCATTGCCCCCAGCAATGAAGGCAAGCATACCATATGTTGCCTTTACCACCCTATCTATTGTGCTACCACCTTATGAATGTGGATCCAAGATACCTCTGCACATCAATGCTGTTAAGGGTCTTGCCATTAATTGCTTATTCTTTTCTTGCATGCAACCTACCAAAGAGCTACACCTCACACTTGCACGGGTTAAACTCCACATGCTATTTCTGATAGCTTTCCTTATTATTTGCAACACCTCTAATTTTGGTGTCATTAGTAAACTTACTCACCAACCCATCTACATTGAAATCTATGTTTAAGAAAGAACTGCAGATGTTGGTTAAATCAATGGTAGACACAAAATGCTGGAGTAACTCAGCTGGTGAGGCAGCATCGAAGGAGAGAAGGAATTGGCGACGTTTCGGGTCGAGACCCTTCTTCAGACTGATGGTCATTTATATGTATGTATCGTAAACAGCCGAGGTCCCAGCACGGATCTCTGCAGAACACCACTGGTCACAGACCTCCAGCCAGAACATCTGCATTCCACCACAACCCTCTGTCTTCTGTTAATAAGCCAGTTTTGAATCCATACAACCAAGTCATCATGAATGTCGTATATCTTGCCCTTCTGGATCAGCCTACCATGAAGGACCTTATCAAAAGCCTTAATAAAATCCATGCATACATCACTGCCCTACCTTCATCCATCTCCTTTGTCACCTCCTCAAATAACACAATCAAGTTAGTGAGACACGATCTGCTGCACACAAAGCCATGCTAGCTATCCTTAGTTAGCCCATTCTCTCCCATTAATCCTCTCGAATAATTATTTCCAATAGTTTACCAACCACTGACCTGAGGCTCACCGGCTTATAGTTTCCTGGATTCTCTCTCCTTCCTTTCTTAAACAAAGGACAGCATTGGCCACCCTCCAGTCCTCCAGGACATTCCTGTAGCTACAGAAGTAACAATGAACAAAGCAACAATCAAGGCCCCTGCAATGTCCTCTCTTGCTACTGTCAATAACCTGGGATTGATCCCATCAGGCCCTGGGGACTTAACCCATTAATGTTCTTCAGGAGCCTCAGCACTAACTCTTTCTCAAATCTCAAACTGCCTTTACATATGTGTATACTTCACACTGATCTCGCTGTCCACCTAGTCCTCCTCCTTGGTGAATATAGATGCAAAGTACTTGGTTAGCACCTCACCTCCATCTTCTGACTCCAAGCATAGATTCCTTCCTTGATATTTGAATTGAAGACCTATCTTCACTGATTGTGGTCTGTGGATCAGAAAGTCAAGTCAGTGGCAGAGGGTGTGGTTAATTCCTAGGTCCAGGAGTTTGGAGATGAGTTCCAATGACTGCCCATTTGAGCAATCTTTAATTTCTGTTTCAATGTCCAGAATGAGAAAAGGTCACAAATTCATGTATTTTGCATTCTTTAAAAAAAAAATTTTTACCCTATCCCTAAGTCCTACTTTATTTTCTTCCACTCTTGGCTTGATGTTCATGATTTGCTTTTTCCAAGTTTAGCATCATTTCACTTGAAGTCCAGAATGATAAAAGTTCTGTCAAATGTCATTAAATATCCATTGAGAATTTGGATAATGCATTAAATGATTGCAGTGCAGAAGATACATGCTTTAGGGGCAGGCAGCATCTCTGGACAGAAGGAATGGATGACGTTTCAGGTCGAGACCCTTCTTCAGACAGAGTCGGAAAAGGGGAACAAAATATATTGACTGTACTTTGAGAAATGAATGGATAACGATAATCAAGGAAATGGGTACACAATAGGCCATTGTTGGCAGTAGGATAGGTGATAACGTGTACATGGACTGAGCAACTCAGCAGGCCAACAGTAAAACTAGTATGACGACTAGGGTGGGGGCGATACGGAGAGAGAAGGGATGCAAGGGTTACTTGAAGTTAGAGAAATTAATATTCATACTGCTGGGGTGTTAGCTGCCCAAGTGAAATATGAGGCACTGTTCCTCCAATTTACATTTGGCCTCACTCTGACAATGGAGGAGGCACAGGGCAGAAAGTTCAGAATGGGAAAAGGAGTTAGTGTTTGGCAACCAGAAGCCAGCTCCTTCAGCATTGATCCAAAGCTGCGCTCCCTAGAATAAGTTTGAATGCACGTCCTTCCATACCACAAACTGCGTGGTTGTACTTTCATCCCTGTACTTCGGTAGGATATCTATCCAGTTTTTTTTTTAACATTTCTTTAATCCTTGGAAATCCTAGGATTTCTAGGAATCCTATTTCAAGGATTTCTAATCCTAGGAAATCTTAAGGATTTCTTTAATCCTTCAACAGTGTGACTTTGTAATAATGATTGCCACTTTGCCCTCATTGCAGTAAACAAAGGAAAAGGGTCATCAAAAATCCAATCAAACGAGCGACCATCAAGACCACTCCAAAATACTTCCTAGAAACGGCGGCCAGAAAGAAGTATGGTTCTTTAAAATCTTATATTTTTTAATTAAATTGTCTACCATTAGATTATATTTAAGTAACCAACAAATCAAGTAATTTCTGAAGTAAAGTTCCCAGTACTCTTTACATGTGACCCTGCTGCTAGATTGAATATTGAGAATATATTTCTTGCTGAGTCTCAATTTACGAGAATTTTTTTTTTAATTTGGTGCTTACAGAAAACTGATTCAGAAGAGCAAGAAGAAAAAAGAAAAGCCCCAAAAAAGTGTGACAATCAACAGTTTTTAACAAGATTCCAGATTTGTGAGAAATGGCCTCCTACTCACAAAACCATGTCCCTAATCATCCCTTGTCCATTTAACTGCATGTGTATCTTATCCATCAGAATACTCTCTGGTAACTTTTCAACCACAGATGTTATGCTGAAGATTGTTGTCATTGCTGTTTTGAAAGAAAACAAATGTTTCTAAATATTTTAAGATATCTTGGATGTGCTGAAGAGTGCAGTGCCACCTATGTGAAATACTGCAATATTGTACTTTCTTTATAGTATGTTTCAACCCTTTTAGAATTAACAGATGCTGCAGTATGATATACTGATATTGACATGAGGATGTGAATTTAACATGCCCTTTTTCTCTGATATAGAAAATTGCAGTCTGGATACTGTAGTTTAAGTTACTTCCAGTAAGAATTTGTTGTATAGAAATTATAAACTGGTGTAGTTACAGCTAAATGATCTCTGTAAATCCTAATAAACTCAATCGGGTGATTTCTTTTCAAATTTTAAATATCCATCATTAAAGTAATGTGGACAATTTGACTTTAACACTGACTGTTTACATTATCTCTTCTGGTGGAGCGTAAAATATAACTTTGTATTTCATTATTAACAAATTTCTGGATGATATATTTCAGATATTTTACTATGGTCAATGCAGGAACAAAACAGAAAGAGAAATCAATGAAACTATTCCTTTATCTCCAATATTCCCATTTAACTTCAGTGAAAATGTGAAAGGGCGTCAAAGGTTATGGGGAGCAGACAGGAGGAGGGTGTTGAGAGGGAAAGTTAGATCAGTCATGATCGAATGGCAGGGCAGACTTGATGGGCCGAATGGCCTAATTATGCTCTGTGTCTTGTCTTAAAATCTGGTTTCAGTTTAGTTTATTGTCACGTGTACCAAGGTACAGTGAAAAGCTTTTGTTGCATTATAGCCAGTCAGCAGAAAGACAATATATGATTACAATTAATCATAGAAACACAGATAAAGTAAGAAATGTTGCTGTAGGAATAGAGATTTAATAGTGGAGCGATTGTAAAATGAGTTTGTAGAGCTGCTTCTGTGGCTAGCAAGCAAATAGTGAAAAAGTTACTTTTATAACAACTAAACAGGTTCGCTTCTTAATAAACAGACAACACACAAACTGTTTGATAGACCAGTTCAAAACTTTACTTATTATCGGCCGATGGAAGGGAGGGAGAACTCCAGTCAAGTGATCAATGTAGACACTTCACTGTCCTCAGTCCACTTCTCTGAACAACAGAATTACATTGCATTATATAGTGTTTTTTTGTCACCTTAGCACATTCCACAGACATTAGTCATGGTCAGAGGTACAGAAAAATATAAGTTTCTACAGAATGCATCACATCAAAGGCATTTTGTCACATTCCCTTAGATCAATCTAGCTTCTCCTCTCTCGTCACCTCCTCCCTCATAAACATAGGACACTTGGTTTACGACATCTTACTTTTCCAATACATCAAAGAGATCTATCTAGCTCCTTCTCTGCTTCCTCTCTCGTCACTTGGGAGACAATGTTATAGTATTTATTATCTCACACACCGCAACCTGAGGCAAGCCTAATTTGAGACTAAATATAAGCTGTAAGCTAGCCCAGAAGCCAATTTAATATCATCTTATATTGTTAACAAAAATTCGGCTTTATCAATAGTCCTCTGAGTTGGGTGCCATCTTCCATTGGCTGATGTGCAGAAGGTTGGAATTTATTTCCCTCCTTGGTTTCTCTTGATTAAATATCACCTTGACAGCATGTATGAGTCAGTCCAAGTCAAGTCAAGTCAAGTTTATTCGTCACATACACATACGAGATGTGCAGTGAAATGAAAAGTGGCAATGCTCGCGGACTTTGTGCAAAAAGACAAACAAACAAACAACCAAACAAACTAAACACACACATATTCTTTTTCATATTAAATATTGGAAGGAAAAACGTTCAGTAAAGTTAGTCCCTGGTGAGATAGGAGTTTACAGTCCGAATGGCCTCTGGGAAGAAACTCCTTCTCAACCTCTCCGTTCTCACAGCACGGCAACGGAGGCGTTTGCCTGACCGTAGCAGCTGGAACAGTCCGTTGCAGGGGTGGAAGGGGTTTCCCATGATTTTATTGGCTCTGGAGTTGCACCTCCTGATGTATAGTTCCTGCAGGGGGGCGAGTGAAGTTCCCATAGTGCGTTCGGCCGAACGATCTGCAGAGCCTTCTTGTCCTGGGCAGAGCAATTCCCAAACAGATGGTAATATTTCCGGACAAGATGCTTTCCACAGCCGCTGCGTAGAAGTACTGGAGGATCCTCGGAGACACTCTGAATTTCCTCAATTGCCTGAGGTGATAAAGGCTCTGCCTTGCCTTACTCACGAGTGCTGAGGCGTGTGATGTCCATGTCATATCCTCAGAGATGTGGACTCCCAGATATTTAAAACAGCTCACCCTATCCACAGGATCCCCATTTATCCTCAATGGTGTGTACGTTCTCGGATGATGTGTCCTCCTAAAGTCCACGATCAGCTCCTTCGTTTTTTTGATGTTCAAGAGGAGGCTGTTATCCTGGCACCAGAGTGCTAGATCAGCCACCTCCTCCCGGTAGGCCTTCTCATCGTTGTCTGAGATCAGGCCCACCACCACAGTGTCATCAGCAAACTTAATTATTGAGTTGGAGCTGAACCTAGCCACACAGTCATGTGTGTACAGGGAGTACAATAGGGGGCTGAGGACGCAACCCTGGGGCGATCCTGTGCTCAGGGTGAGGGACTTCGATGTATTCCCTCCCATCTTGACTACCTGGGGCCCGGCGGTGAGAAAGTCCAGGACCCAGGCACACAGGGAGGTGTTGAGCCCCAATTCCAGTAGCTTCCCGGCCAGTCTGGTGGGGAGTATATCGTGTTGAAGGCTAAACTGAAGTCTATGAACAGCATCCTCACGTAGCCCCCCCTTCTGGCTGTCAAGATGAGAGAGAGCGGTGTGCAAGACCTGGGAGACCGCATCGTCCGTGGATCTGTTCGGACGGTATGCGAACTGCAACGGGTCCATGTTGCGAGGGAGGAAGGTGCAGATGTGTTTCTTCACCAGCCTCTCAAAGCATTTCATGACTACCGAGGTAAGGGCCACCGGACGGTAGTCATTCAGACAGGCTGGGGAGGCATTTTTTGGTACCGGTACAATTATGGATTTTTTGAAGCAGGCAGGGACCATGGACTTGTCCAGGGAGAGGTTGGATATTGTAGTGAGCACCGGAGCTAGCTGCGTAGCACAGGACTTGAGTACTCGCCCCGAGATGCCATCGGGGCCTGCAGCTTTCCTCGTGTTCACCCGTGTCAGAGCCCTCCTCACGTCGTGCTCGGACAGCGAGAATGTGTGCACATTCCTCCCTGCAGCTTCGGTAGCCAGCCCGCTGGTGGTATTGTCGATAGTTGGCAGACCTGGGGTGGTGTTGCCCATCTCGAAACGAGCGTAAAAGGAGTTCAGGTCATCAGCTAGGGAGGTGCCGGCACTTGCAGATGAGGGTGGGGTGCTCCGGTAGTTGGTTACAGTCCGTAGCCCCTGCCACAGGCGTCTGGTGTCCTGCTGCTCCATCTGTGTCTCCATCTTGTCCCTGTATTTCCTTTTTGCGTCCTTCACCGCCCTTCGCAGTCGGTAGGACTCTACCTTGTAGACGTCCATGTTTCCTGATGCCAGGCCTGAGTTGTAGGCAGCGGTGCGAGCATTCAAGGCCACACGAACGGACCTGTCTACCCAGGGTTTTTGGTTCGGAAAGGTGCTTACCCTTACCGTGGGGACGATGTTGTTGGTTATTGTTGCGATGAAGTCCATGACTGCTTCCGCGAACTCACTGACGTCACTGGAACTTGCTTCGAACATATTCCAGTCGACATCACTCAGTGCATCTTGCAGCATGGCCTCTGACTGATCCGACCACCGCTTTACGTCCCTCATCTCTACCGCTTCCCGAACTGTCCTCTGTTTATACTCTGGCAGCAGGAAATTCTGCTGGTATTTCTCTGTAATTTCTCTGTAATAACCATTATATGGTTATAATTTGTACCGAACGGAACATTGAAATGGTTCTTACAGGAGCACAACAGGTCTGTGAAAACACAGCACTCAATAGATAACATAATAAACAAACTAAATAAAGTTCAATAAAAAAATATGGTGCAAAAACAAAACAAATCACTTTTTCATACAAAGGGAGGTGAGTGTATGGAACGAGCTGCCAGTGGAGGCACAGCACCCTCCATAATGTTTGGGACAAAGACCCATTATTAGTTTATTTGCCTCGGTCCTCCACAATTTGAGATTTGTAATAGAAAAAATCACATGTGGTTAAAATGCACATTGTTGGGTTTTATTAAAGACCATTTTTATACATTTTGGTTTCACCTTGGAGAAATTACAGCTGTGTTTATACATAGCACCCCCTCCCCATTTTAGGGCACCATAATGTTTGGGACACATGGCTTCACAGCCGTTTGTAATTGCTCAGGTGTGTTTAAATGCCTCCTTAATACAGGTATAAGAGAGCTCTCAGCACCTAGTCTTTCCCCCTGAACTTTTATTGCTGTTCATCAACATGAGGGTCAAAGTTGTGCCAATGAAAGTCAAAGAAGCCATTATGAGACAGGAACAAGAATAAAACTGTTAGAGATAACAGGCAAACCTTAGGCTTACCAACATCAACTGCTAGGAGCATCATTAAGAAGAAAGAGCAATGGTGAGCTTACTAATCACAACGGGACTGGCAGGCCAAGGAAGTCCTCCACAGCTGATAACCGAATAATTCTCTCTAAAATAAAGAAAAATCCCAGTAAAGAGCTCAACCTCACACGGGTTGAAACACAAGCATCTTTATTGTTCAGGTCATCAACTACACAGCAGATCATCACACGTTCACACTGCTACTCTGACTGGTAGACAGTGGGTAGGATCTTACACTATGAATGTTATAATTAGGCGGGGTTATAATTACTAAGCATTCTAATTGGCTAACATGCTATAGCCAATCTACAATCCCCAAACACATGCCTGACATCAGAAACACTCTTCAGGAGTCAGGTGTGGATTTGTCAATGACCACTGTCTGCAGAAGGCTCTATGAACAGAAATACAGAGGCTACACTGCAAGATGCAAACCACTGGTTAGCTGCAAAAATAGGATGGCCGGGTTACAGTTTGCCAAGAAGCACTTAAAAGAGAAACCACAGTTCTGAAAAAAGGTCTTGTGGACAGATGAGACGAAGATTAACTTATATCAGAGTGATCACAAGAGCAAGGTATGGAGGAGAGAAGGAACTGCCCAAGATCCAAAGCATACCACCTCATCTGTGAAACACGGTGGTGGGGGTGTTGTGGCCTGGGTATGTATGGCTGCTGAAGGTACTGGCTCACTTATCTTCATTGATGATACAACTGCTGATGATAGTAGCATAATGAATTCTAAAGTGTATAGACACATCCTATCTGCTCGAGTTCAAACGAATGCCTCAAAACTCATTGGCCAGCAGTTCATTCTACAGTAAGACAATGACCCGCAAACATACTGCTAAAGCAACAAAGGAGTTTTTGAAAGCTAAAACATTGTAATTTCTTGAGTGGCCAAGTCAATCACCCAATCTGAACCCAATTGAGCATGCCTTTTATATGCTGAAGAGAAAACTGAAAGGGACTAGCCCCCAAAACAAGCGTAAACTAAAGATGGCTGCAACACGGGTCTGGCAGAGCATCACCAGAGAAGACACCCAGCAACTGGTGATGTCCATGAATCACAGACTTCAGGCAGTCATTGCATGCAAAGGATATGCAACAAAATGCTAAACATGGCTATTTTCATTTACATTACATTGCTGTGTCCCAAACTTTATGGTGCCCTGAAATGGGAGGACTATGTATAAACACTGCTGTAATTTTTACATGGTGAAACCAAAATGTATAAAAATGGCATTTATTAAAACCTGACAGTGTGCACTTTTACCACGTGATTTTTTTCTATTACAAATCTCAAATTGTGGAGTACAGAGGCAAATAAATAAATGACGGGTCTTAGTCCCAAACATTATACACAATACAATTTATTTGTCACTTGAACCTCATAGAGGCTCAAATGAAATGTTGTTTCTGCAGTCATACACACAAGAAAAAAAGACCCAAGACACAACACAATTTACACAGACATCCATCACAGCGCATCGCCTCCTCGCTGTGATGGAAGGCAAAAAAACTTATCTCTCCCCTGCACTCCCCATTCCCCTCCCGATGTCAGAGTCAAAGCCCCCGTCGGGCGACGGCAATTGTCCCGCGGCCATTAACGCCGCGCCGGGCGATGCAAGGCCCTGCTCCGGGTCTTGTTGTTGGAGCCCCCGGCGGGCGCTAGCAAAGTCCCGCAGCCGTTGAAGCCATGCCGGGCGGTGATGTAAGGCCCCGCTCCAGGTACTCCTCGACCCCGCGACTCGGACGGGAGAAGTCGCCGTTGCGGAAGCCCCGAAAAGCGGTCTCCCAGCAGGGACCCGCGGGCTCCCGTTGTCACTTTCCACCAGACCTGCGGTTGGAGCCTCCGAACCTCCGGGGTCGGGTCGCAGCAGCGCGCCACCACCGCTCCTCCCGCTCCGAACTCGGCCAGCTCTACGATGGTGAGTAGGTCCGCAGCTCCGCGACTGGAGCCCCAGGTCGTTCCTGCCAGAGGCCGCTCCACGTTGCAGCCCCAATGACAACGGAGACCCGACAGGGAAAAGGTCGGGTTCTCCGTGCAGGGGAAAGATTTTAAAAGTTTCCCCCCCCCCCCCACCACCCACACACACACACACACACACACATACCCCATCAAAAAAAAAAAAAACTACATTAAAACAGGACAAAAAATAACAAAAAGACAGACGGACTGCAGAGGCGGTTGCGACGTGAGTCGCGCCGCCCACCGGAACCAATGGAGGGCACTGTAGTTGAGGCTGCGACTCGCAACGTTTAAGGCACGGTTAGTCAGGTACACGGATGGGACAAGTTTGGAGGGATATGGGCTAAATGCAAGCAGGTGGCACTTGTGTAGCTGGGTCTTGTTGGTCGGAGTGGGCAAGTAGGGTCAAAGGGCCTGTTTTCACACGCTTGACTCTTGCAACAGCAATTTCTTAACTTTGCAATGTTCAACTGTTAATTGCCATTACTAATCCGTGATGTAGAAGTGATATAGCTTACACACTTGCTGATAGTAAAAACGAATCTTCCAGTAGTTATAATTGGTCCTTTATTAAAGTAGTTCAAAACAAACAAATATTCATATCAGGAACTCCTTATTCCAATACAAATTGTAACTTTTCATTCTTACTCACTGTTTCATCTGTGTGGCGTTGTGTGGTAAAAACTGTTGTCTCTTCCATCCCCGAGGCTAGACTGTCCAGCCCACTCTCTGTGGCTGCGCTGGCCTCAGATGTAGACACAGCCCTCTACGTATATAATTCCACCCACAAGCATTCCACAAAAGATACAGCTTGAAGTCTTTATACAAAATATTATAATATACTAACAGTAACTAACTTAAGCATAAATGGCTCCTACAACTCTAAAGCCAAAATCCCTAGTGCAACCAAGACAGTTACCGTAGTATTTCTTGGTGTTGACTCGATCTGCTTCTGTTGCTACTTTCAGGGAATGTTTGATTTGGAGCACAAGTTCCCTCTGTACATTAGATACAAGATACATTTATTCGTCACATGTGCCAGATGGCACAGTGAAATGAAATTCCCACACAGCCATACAATAAAAATAAAGGACACAACACACGATAGAATTTAACATAAAACATCCCCACACAGCAGAATCAGAGTTTCCCACTGTGTGGGAAGGCACCAAAGTCAGTCTCTTCCTCCACTGTTCCCCGTGGTCAGGGCCTCCCCAAGCCCCTCCGCAGTTGCCGCTACGGGCGGCCCGATGTTCTCGCCCGCTCGCCGGGGTGTTGTAAGTCCGACATTAATACTGATAATTGTCTTTCATTAATTATATATATTCCCCTTGCATTTGATCTCACAAAGTGCAGCATCGCTCACTTGGTTCGATTAAACTCCATCTGCCATTTCTCTGCCCAATTTTGCAGCTGGTTGAGTTTTTTAAAGTAGTAACCAAAAAGGTTGAGGGCAAAGCCATAGACATTGTCTATATGCAATTCAGCAAGTCATTTGATAAGGTTCTGTATGGCAGGCTGTTCTGGAAGGTAAGATCGCATGGGATCCAGGGAGAGCTAGCCGACTGCATAGAGAATTGGCTTCATGCAAGGAAGCAGAGAGTGATGGTGGAGGATTTTGTTGAGAGTAGAGGCCTATGACTCGGGGATTGGTGCTGGGCCCATTGCTGCTCGTGTTTTATATCAGCGATTTGGATGAGAATGTATAAGACATGATCAGTAAGTTTGCATATGAAAATAAAATGGGTGGTATCATGGATAGTAACATGGTTATCAAAAAATACAGCGCGATCTTGATCAGCAAGGCAAGTGAGCAGAGGAATGGTTAATGGAGTTTGATACAGATAAAGTAGACACAAAATGCTGGATTACCTCAGTGGGACATGCAGCATCTCGAGAGAAGGAATGGGTGACGTTTCAGGTCGAGACCCTTCAGGTATGTGCAAGGTATTGCATTTTGGACCTTTACAGTGAATGGCAGGGCCCTAGGGAATATTGTAGTAGAGCAAAAGGAATGATTAGTGCAGGTAAATAATTCTCTGAAAGTAGTGTCACAGATAGATAAGGTGGCTAAGAAGGCTTTCAGTACATTGGCCTCCATCAGTCAGTATTGAGTATAAAAGTCGGGACGTTAAGTTGCAATTGCACAACATGTTGGTGAGGCCGCATTTGGAGCACTGTGTTCAGTTTTAGTCACCCTGCAAAAGGAAGGATGTTAAGCTGGAAAGAGTGCAGTGAAGATTTACAAAGATGTTTCCAGAACTCGATGGCCTGAAATATTGGGAGAGGTTGAGCAGGCCAGGACTTTATTCCTTGGAGTGCAGAAGGTTGAGGAATTACCCTCTAGAGGTATGTGAAATCATGAGGGGAAGAGATAAAGTGAATGTGCAGTATCTGTTATCCACAGTAAGTAAATCAAGAACCCAACCATAAAATTGAGAAGATTAGTCAGAACCACCTTCTCAAGGTGGAAAAATCAAGTATGGAGGGCATAGGTATATGGTGAGAGGGGAAAAATTTTAATATGTGCAGGGCAGCAATTTTATACACGGTGCTGACTGCCTGGCACTCGGTGCAGAGGTTGGTGTTAGTCGGAGAGGATTATGGCGTTTAAGAGGCTTTTCGCTCGGCATAAGCAGGGAATGGAGAGATGTGGATGATGAGGTTGTTAAGAGATGGTCTTGGCATCGTGTTTGGCACAGATTGTGGGCCAATGGGCCTGTTCTTGTGCTGCACTGTTTTGGTTTAAAATACATTTGGACAGGTGACGGGCTCGGAAAGATTAGGAATGATATGAGCCAAATACGGGCAGGAGAGACTAGCATCGATGGGGCATCTTGATATAGACATAGACAATATGGATGAGTTGGGCGAAGGGCATATTTCTGTGCTCTCTATACATATCCTGCTCTATATATTTTGATGGTCTTCCTCACAGTCAGAAACTGTCCACTGCTCATAGACATTCAGCCTGAACCCTAGATCTACCACATAGACTTCCACCACAGCCCTAGATGTATCTTTGTATGGTATATTTGATGTATAGGGATAGCCTGCAAACCAAATCTTTTAACTGTACCTCGGTACGTGTGACAATAATAATAATCCTAAACTAAACCAGCCAGTTTTACATGACCCCCAGCATGGCAGCTTTTCACAGCATCAACTCTGCCGAGCTCCCTTATAATCTTTTGTTTCAATTAGATAAATTGTCATTCTAAACTCAAATGAATATACTGCTCAGGAGGTCATTTTAGGTCCATGTCAGTGGAACAGACCAGTATCAACACATTTATTCAATCTTCCCTCATTAAGCATCTGCTTTATCCCAGGGATCAATCTGGTGAATTTATTTGCTATACCTCTAAAGGCAGATATATTCTTGAAAAGAACAGGTTGCTGTGCTTTGAGTGTGGTCTCCGCATTGCTGTGCAGTTTAGCATTCTTCTATTTATACTCCACTCTCCCTTGTCATAAAGACCAAAACTACATTTGCTTTCCAAATGATTTGCTGTAAGTTTCTGAGCTCCAACAATAGTCTCAACCATTGGAATGTGGTGCTTTTATTTGAAAAACCATCCTATTGAAATGGATAACCTCAAAGCTGCCCCACAACATGCTTTATTGCAATCCTTTATTTCCTTGTTCGGCTTGTATGTATCTTGGATACCTGATGTGATTGGTTACCTTTAAACAAAATAGTTTTAATTTACCTTGAATTATGCTAAAGGAGTCTCATGGCATAATAGTCTACTTATTTTAATACAATCTGTTAGTTGATTACATTTTAATCTCTGATTCTTCATATCAATGCACCTTTGTCCCAAAAGCTGATATAAATGACATGATATTTTATACATTTAAACCGTCTGCTGCCTTTCATCATGAATTTAGACATTTCATTTAGACATTCAACAGGTAAAGCAGAAAGATGACATATTAATTGTCATAAGAAGACGATTTTCCAATATTTTCCAGTCCATCAGAAAAAGTGAATGAACCAAGAGAATAACAATACTAATTAAAATTACCCTAATCTATCCCCTACTCCCAATTCCTCCATCTACATCGCATCTACACCCAAGATGAGGTGTTCCATACATCCTAGATGTCCTCATTCTTTTGGGAACGGGGGTTCCTCTCCAATCATAGACGAGGCCCTCACTCGTGTCTCCACGGTTCCCCGCAGCTCCGCCTTTGCTTGCCCTCCCCTTAGTCACAACAGAGACGGAGTCCCCCTAGTCCTTACCTTCCACACTATCAACCGTTGCATAAAGCACACATTTCTCCAAAATTTCCACACCTCCAACGGGATCCCACCACCAGCCACATTTTCCCATCTCCACCCCTTTCCACCTTCCGCAGATACCGTTCCTTCCGCAACTCCCTGGTTAACTCATCCCTTCCCACCCAAACCACACCCTCCCCAGATACCTTCCCCTGCAACTGCAGAAGATGCAACACCTGTCGCTCTACCACCTCCCTCAACTCTGTCCAGGGACCCCGACGGTCCTTTCAGGTGAGGCACAGGTTCACTTGCACCTCCTCCAACCTCATCTACTGTATCCGTTGTTCAACAATGTGGACTCTTATACATGGGCGAGACCAAACATAGACTGGGCGATCATTTCGCGGAACATCTTCATTCAGTGCGCGTGAACCAACCCGATCTCCCGGTTGCTGGACACTTTAATTCTCCTTCCCATTCCTGCACAGACCTTTCTGTCCTCGGTCTCCTCCATTGTCAGAGTGAGGCTAAACGCAAATTGGAGGAACAGCATCTCATATTTTGCTTGGGCAGCTTACAGCCCAGTGGTATGAATATTGATTTCTCTCACCAGGTTGCCCCGCATTCCCTCTCTCGCTATCCCTCCCCCACCCAAGTCGCACCAGCTTCTCATTTTCACTCTACAAACAGCTAACAATGGCCTGTTTCCTTTATCATCGTTACTTTTTTGCATTTAATTCATTCATTGTTCTTTATTTCTCCACATAGAATAGAATAGAATAGTTTCTTTATTGTCATTGTAACATGAACCATGTACAACGAAATTTAAAAATGTCAGCCAGTCAGTGCACCATTCAAACATTTCTAAAAGCTAACGATACATACAAGGTAAAATATTTAAAAAAAGATAAACAACTAAAATAAATATCATGAAAATAGCACGCATAAACACCCAACCCTACATCCTCCTGTCGATTTCACAGTGTACCACAGTCCCTTAGTATGTATCGCCCCTGCGTTCCTTGGCGGCTACATTTAGTGCCTTTATAGCACAGGGAGTGTCGGGGGTGGAAAATGTCCTTTATAATACTGGGATTTTTTGATGCGGCGGGAACTGTGTAGGTCCTCCAAGGTAAGGAGAGGGCAGCCGACAATCCTCTGGGCATTGTCAATGGCCCTCTGGAGCGCTTTCCTCTGAGCCGCTGTGCAGCTGGTGTACCACACGCATACACAGTATGTTAGGATGCTCTCTATGGAGCACCGATAAAAGGACAGCAGCAGTCTCTGGGTGATGTTATTCTTCCTGAGCACCCTCAGGAAGTGCAGTCTCTGCTGGACCTTTTTCAGCAGCGCAGAGGTGTTCACGCTCCACGTCAGGTCCTCCTCAATATGGATTCCCAGGAAGCGGAAATCCGCCACCCTCTCCACACAGTCCCCTCTGATAATTAATGGTACCATGTCCGTTTTATTCTTCCTGAAGTCTATTATTATTTCCTTTGTCTTTAAGGTGTTGAGGAGCAGGTTATTTTCTCCACACCACACTGTCAGCTGCTCCGCCTCATCCCGGTAGGCGTACTCGTCCCCCCCGGAGATGAGTCCCACCACCGTAGTGTCATCCGCAAATTTGACAATGGTGTTGCTGTGGTGGGCGGGGGTGCAGTCATGTGTGTAGATGGTGTAGAGCAGGGGGGCTCAGCACGCAGCCCTGTGGAGAGCCGGTACAGAGGCTGAGGGCCGTGGATGTGTGATGGCCCACTCTGACTCTCTGGCTGCGACCCGACAGGAAGCTATTTATCCACATGCAGGTGGAGTGTGGAAGTCCCAAGTCCCCCAGTTTGTCCACCAGTTTGTGGGGAAGGATGGTATTAAAAGCAGAGCTGTAGTCCACAAAGAGCATCCGCACGTAGCTCCCCCGCTGCTCCAGGTGGGACAGTGCAGCATGGAGAGCTGTGGCTACAGCGTCCTCTGTGGATCTATTTGCTCTGTACGCAAACTGGTGGGGGTCAAAGCTTCGGGGCAGGAGTGATGTGATGTGACCCCGGACCAGTTTTTCAAAACACTTCATCAGCACTGGTGTGAGTGCGACTGGCCGGTAGTCGTTGAGGCTGGAAATGTGGGGGTTTTTGGGCAAGGGGACTATGGTTGCGGACTTCAGACAGGGTGGAACAGTGGACTGGGCCAGAGACTGGTTGAAAATCTTCGTACAGACTCCAGCCAGCTGGTCTGCGCAGTCCTTCAGCACGCGTCCAGAGACGCCGTCGGATCCAGTAGCCTTCCTTGGATTGACGGCCCGCAGCGTGCGCCTCACCTCATGCTCCTCTATCTTGAGGGTTAAGCTGCTTTGGACCATGTGGTGTGATGTGGCTGTCTCGGGTGGCTTCACTTCAAAGCGAGCAAAGAAGAGGTTCAGCTCCTCTGCCAACGAGGCGTCACCTTCAGCAGCTCCAAGGTTGGTCTTGTAGTTGGTGAGATACTGGATCTCCTGCCACACCTGCCTGCTGTTGTTACTGTACAGTTGGTCCTCTATCACCATCTCCCGTGGATTTTGAAGAAACAGCAGCAAAGCAAAGCAGGAAAAAGCACTGATTGGCTCTAGCCCGAGTAGGAGGAGAGTTAGAAATGAGTCAGAGGGGGGAAAATAGTTTAAAACTGTGGGAATTTGGTTTGTAAATTGGTAAATTAGGCAATTTATCAGTCAATATCAGCAAGACGGCTCTTAGCGAGCGGCCTTGTGAGGGAAGTGCCTTGTGAGAAAAGTGTGAGTCTTTGGCTCGAGAGTCTTCGGCCTGGAGGCTGAGGGGAGGAGGCCATGCATAAACCTCGAGAGGACGGAACGCGGTGAACACATGTCGGGGCAGATGAGACAATGTAAGGCTTGCAGAATGTGGGAGCCCAGGAACAAAGATGGAGCCTCTGGCTGCTACAACTGTGGCAAGTGCGTCCAGCTTCAGCTCGTAAAGGACCGTGTTGGGGCACTGGAGATGTAGCTGGATGACCTCAGGGCCATCCGGGAAAACGAGAGTTTCCTGGACAGGACAGGACCTACAGTGAGGTTGTCATGCCGAGGATACGGGAAGAACCAAGGTGTGTGACATGGTGGAAATCGTGGAGTGCAGAAGACTCAGGTGGCTGTGCCTAATGAAAACAGGTACGCCCTCTTGGTACAGGTATGCCTTCCAGTCCGAGCGGCGGAGACGTCAGTGGCTCCAATCCTAGAGATGGGACTTGACCGGCAGAGCCCCAGTGGTGGGTGACTCCATTGTCCGAGGTGCGGACAAGAGATTCTGTGGCGGCAGACGAGACTTGAGGATGGTCTGTTGCCTCCCAGGTGCCAGGGTTCAGGATGTCACGAGCCGAATTCAGAACATCCTCGAGAGAGAAGGTGAACAGCCGGCAGTAGTTGTGAACGTAAATTCAGTCCCTTGCAAGGGGTGACATTGAAACAGGAGATGTGGAGTCAGTATGGATAGAACTAAGGAATTGTAAGGGTAAAAAGACCCTAATGGGACTAATCTACAGGCCCCCAAACAGTAGCCTGGACATAGGGCGCAAGTTGAATCAGGAGATAAAATTGGCATGTAGTAAAAGTAATGCTGTGATTGTTATGGGAGATTTCAACATGCAGGTAGACTGGGAAAATCAGGTTGGTACTGGACCCAAAGAAAAGGACTTTGTAGAGTGCCTTCATGATGGATTCTTAGAACAGCTTGTATTGGAGCCTACCAGGAAGAAGGCAATTCTGGATTTAGTGTTATGTAATGAACCGGATTTGATAAAGGACCTCGAGGTTAATGAGCCATTAGGAGGCAGTGGCCATAACATGGTCAGGTTTAATCTACAATTGGAGAGGGAGAAGAGTAGATCGGAGGTGTCAGTGTTGCAGTTGAATAAAGGGGACTATGGGGCCATGAGGGAGGAGCTGGCCAAAGTTGACTGGAAAGATACACGAGCAGGGATGACAGTGGAACCAAAATGACAGGTGTTTCTAGGAATAATACAGAAGGTGCAGGATCAGTTCATTCCTAGGAGGAAGAAAGATTCCAAGGGGAGAAAGGGACGACCAAGGCTGACAAGGCACGTCAGGGACAGTATAAAAATTAAAGCGAAGAAGTACAACGTAGCAAAGATGAGCAGGAAGCAAGAGGATTGGGTAATGTTTAGAGAACAACAGAAGATAACCAAAAAGACAATACGGAGAGAAAAGATGAGGTACGAAGGTAAGCTAGTCAAGAATATAAAGCAGGATAGTAAAAGCTTCTTTAGGTATGTGAAGAGGAAAAAATTAGTTAAGACCAAAGTTGGAACCTTGAAGACTGAAAAAGGTGAATTTATTATGGGGAACAAGGAAATGGCAGATGAGTTGAACAGGTACTTTGGATCTGCCTTCACTTAGGAGGACCCAAACAATCTTCCTGATATAGTAGTGGCCAGAGGATCTGGGGTGACGGAGGAACTGAAGGAAATCCACACTAGGCAGGAAATGGTGTTGGATAGACTGATGGGACTGAATGCTGATAAATCCCCAGGACCTGATGGTCTGCATCCCAGGGTACTTAAGGAAGTGGCTCTAGAAATCATGGATGCATTGGTGATAATTTTCCAATGTTCTATAGACTCAGGATCAGTTGCTGTGGATTATAGGGTAGCTAATGTTATCCCACTTTTTAAGAAAGGCGGGAGAGAGAAAACAGGGGATTATAGACCAGTTAGCTTGACATCGGTGGTGGGGAAGATGCTGGAATCAATTATAAAAGATGAGATAGCCGAACATTTGGATAGCAGTAACAGGATCGGTCCAAGTCAGCATGGATTTACGAAGGGGAAATCATGCTTGTCTAATCTTCTGGAATTTTTTGAAGATGTAACTAGAAAAATGGACAAGGGAGAGCCAGTGGATATAGGGTACCTGCACTTTCAGAACGCATTTGATAAGGTCCCACATAGAAGATTAGTGGGCAAAATTACGGCACATAGTATTGGGGTTAGAGTGCTGACATGGATAGAGAAGTGGTTGGCAGACAGGAAACAAAGACTAGGGATTAACGGGCCCCTTTCAGAATGGCAGGCAGTGACTAGTGGGGTACCGCAAGGTTCGGTGCTGGGACTGCAGCTATTTACAATATACATCAATGATTTGGATGAAGGGATTCAAAGTAACATTAGCAAATTTGCAGATGACATAAAGCTGGGTGGCAGTGTGAACTGTGAGGAGGATGCTATGAGAATGCAGGGTGACTTGGACAGGTTGGGGGAGTGGGCAGATGCATGGCAGATGCAGTTTAATGCAGATAAATGTGAGGTTATCCACTTTGGTAGCTAAAACAGGAAGGCATAGGAAAATTATTATCATTTCAACAATTACAACTGAAATATAATTTGAAAAATAATCAATATTTTAAATATCTTCAAATCCGGGACTATCTGAAAAAATACACAAAAGACTATCATAACATGTCCCCAGACTTATTGGATGAAGCCATGAAGACAAAGGCTGAATCAGCAAATCTAATATCATACTTATACAACATTATTTTAAATATAGAAATACCTACAACCGATGGTACTAGAATAGACTATATTATTCAAAAACTAAAATAAATAAACTTTTCCCCAATGTCTCACCCATTTGTGATAAATGTCAGTCACAAGAAGCTACCATGGCGCACTCTTGTTTTTTGTATAAAAATCCAAAAATTCTGGAACGAAATATTTGAAATCTTCACAAAATTATTTAAAATAAAACTTGTACCAAAAGCAGAATGGATCATTTTTGGAATATCGGAAGGTATTAAACGTGTTTCGAAAGAACTTACTTAATTACGGGCTAATAATGGGAAAAAAGCATACTCAAATTTTGGAAAAATGCTCCAATACCAACAATAAAAATGTGGATTTCAAACATGTTCGAAACACTACACTTGGAAGAGATGAGACTCCTCCTAGCAGGCAAAGCAGACCACTTCCAAAAGACGTGGTCTGCATTTATGGAACTATTACAAGTATAAGGTGCAATAGTAATTTAAAATATAAATGGTACCAGGATCTGGTAACGGGGGGTATAAAATTAATTTAAATTAAAAAAAAATACGGTTGGTAGGTCCTTTTTTGCAGAGTTTTGTGTTACAATAGAGCGATTGTTTTTCCTTTTTTTTCTTTTCTTTCTAGGGTCTAATTTCCTTTCTTTACTTCCTTCTCTAACTTCTTCCCTAAGGGGCTTTCTTTTCCCAACACTTTCCTGCACCTTCACGATTCTTGCTCACTTTCCTTACTTCTTTTATTTCTATCTTTTTTAAAGCTCGAAAAACGAAGTGGTACAACAAATGTATTAAGATATATGTAATGTGTATTATTGTAATTTACTGTACTTCTAATAAAAAATAAATAAAAAAATAAAAAATAAAAAACAAAAAAAAAAGCCAGGATGGCAGCTTACTGTCTAAATGGCAACAAGTTGGGAAAAGGGGAAGTACAATGGGATCTGGGGGTCCTTGTACATCAGTCTATGAAAGTAAGCATGCAGGTACAGCAGGCAGTGAAGAAAGCGAATGGCATGTTGGCCTTTATAACAAGAGGAATCGAATATAGGAGCAAAGAGGTCCTTCTGTAGTTGTACAGAGCCCTAGTAAGACCACACCTGGAGTAGTGTGTGCAGTTTTGGTCCCCTAATTTGAGGAAGGACATTCTTGCTATTGAGGGAGTGCAGCGTAGGTTTACAAGGTTAATTCCCGGGATGGCGGGACTGTCATATGCTGAAAGAATGGAGCAGCTGGGCTTGTACACTCTGGAGTTTAGAAGGATGAGAGGGTATCTCATTGAAACATATAAGATTGTTAAGGGCTTGGACACGCTAGAGGCAGGAAACATGTTCCCGATGTTGGGGGAGTCCAGAACCAGGGGCCACAGTTTAAGAATAAGGAGTAAGCCATTTAGAACGTAGACGAGGAAACACTTTTTCTCACAGAGTTGTGAGTCTGCGGAATTCTCTGCCTCAGAGGGCGATGGAGGCTGGTTCTCTGGATGCTTTCAAAAGAGAGCTAGATAAGGCTCTTAAAAATAGCGGAGTCAGGGGATATGGGGAGAAGGCAGGAGCGTGGTACTGATTGGGGATGATCAGCCATGATCACATTGAATGTCGGTACTGGCTCGAAGGGCCGAATGGCCTACTCCTGCACCTATTGTCTATTGTCTATAATCACTCGTTTCCCTTATCCTTAACTAGTCAGCCTAGTCTAGTCCGAAGCAAAGATCTTATCTTTGGTCCGAAGCGTTCCTTCATACACATAATGAGAACAATATCTGTTGCTGAATAAATGTTGCATTGAACGAAAAGTAAAACCGTGCATGAATTAAAATCATGTGTGTTCAGGTTTGGTTTACACCAAAGATCTTATAGCTCCTCTATAATACACACTTGGCATTGATTGACAGGCGGCTGGGCGCTGACCTGTGGGAGGCGGGGTTGAACCCGGAAGTGTTTGGTGGTTGACAAGGAGTTGGCCCAAGATGGCGTCGCGACCAGGATCAGGCGGAGGCGCTGGAGGCGGCAGAGGGTAGGTGGGGGTGTTGGTGTTGTTGGTAGAGGCAGAGGGTAGGTGTTGGTGGCGGGGCTGGCGGTGGAGCCGGGGGCTGATGGCGGGGCCGGAGCCGGGGGCTGATGGCGGAGCTGGAGCCGGGGGCTGATGGCGGGGCCGGGGCCGGGGTCTGATGGCGGGGCCGGGGCCGGGGGCTGATGGCGGGGCAGCGCCGCTCCACTCGCGTTTCATGCGGCGAGTGAGACTCCACATTTGCCGGCTCTGTGTCTGTCCCCCGCCAGCCCTTCCCGCCCATCCGCTCTCAGCCTGAAATTAACCAAAGCCATCCCCTCCCTTATTGTTGTTAAAATGGGCAGAGTGGAAGAGGGGCAGGAATTTAATCCCTCTTCCCAAACTGTGGAGTTGCTGTTTAATCTGAAGGGGAACGTGATGTGCTGTACACTGAATAATTGATGTTGTGGAAGGAAATCGGCCCCTCATGCATCTTTCATCTGACGTTATCTCTTTTCATCCAACATTATTAATTTAGAGTCAAGAGTGTTTTATTGTCGTATGTCCCGGATGGGACAATTATATTCTTACTTGCTGCAGCAAAACAGAATATGTGAATATGTAAACATAGTACATAACGGGAGAAGATTAAAAAAACTGCAATAAATAATATATAGTGCAATAATAATAGTCTTTTGCAGTTCGGAGCTCAGAGCTTATTTGTTGTAGTGTTTAATAGGGGGGTTGCACGTAAGGTCATTGGGTCAAAGGGCGTGACGCACGGAGCAGCTCAATCCATGTGGAGGACATGGCAGCCTCCGGCACACACTTAACACACGGGACGCGTACCTTCTTACCTGTTAAAAAACGCCAAAATTGTCATTTTTTGCGCTATAAATATTTGTGGGTGCTGTCATTGAAAGCGGGAAGGTTTGCTCTGAACCCGAGCACCAAGGTGTAAGCGGGCAAAGGAGCACTTCCCTCGGGACAACCACACTCTCGCCCCGGGGTCAGCGCTGTCCGGCCATGGCCGCCCTCCGCCCCGTCTCCCCCTGTTGGCCGCACTGTCACGGGCTGTGGGTCGGCAGCGCACACACACAGGGCCGGGTGTAGCAGGGCCGGGGGGAAGAAGGGGTGGGGGGCCGGGGGGAGAGTGGCTGGGGCGAGGGGCCGGGAGCGAGGGGCCAGGGCCGCGGCTCCAGGCAACGTCAGCTGCAGCAGAGTTGGGGACGGTCTGCTCCCTCCACACACCCAGCGGCACCCTGACCACTTCCTCCCTCCCCCAGCCCAGCCCCGGCCGCGGGGATCGACGGCCCGGGGTCCGCGGGTGTGCAGCCAGTCCGGATGCTGGGCCAGAAGAAGGGCCGGCTGTGCTGACAGCCATAGTAAATGCTTACCTGTAGTTCACTGCGTTCCCTCCAGTTGTCGTTGCGTGGCAACAGTACCGGTCACGGGTCGTGACCTCTACTCCGCGCAACCTCCCTATAGCCTCCATAGATGCTGCTGCACCCGCTGAGTTTCCCCAGCAATTTTGTGTACCCTCCCTATAGCCTGATGGCTGTAGGGAGGAAGCTGTTCCTGAACCTGGATGTTACAGTTTTCAGGCTTCTGTGCCTTCTTCCTGGTGGCAATGGTGAAATAAGTGTGTGGTCATGATGGTGTGGGTCCTTGATGATTTTGGCTGCCTTTTTGAGGCAACGACTACGATAGATCCCTTCGATGTTGGGGAGGTCAAAGCCGGTGATAGACTGGGCAGTGGTTATAACTTTTTGTAGTCTTTTCTTTGAGTATAGAAGCTGGGATGTAATGTTAAAATTGTACAAGGCATTGGTGAGACCAAATCTGGAGTATGGTGTACAATTTTGGTCGCCCAATTATAGGAAGGATGTCAACAAAATAGAGAGAGTACAGAGGAGATTTACTAGAATGTTGCCTGGGTTTCAACAACTAAGTTACAGAGATAGGTTGAATAAGTTAGGTCTTTATTCTCTGGAGCGCAGAAGGTTAAGGGGGGACTTGATAGAGGTCTTTAAAATGATGAGAGGGATAGACAGAGTTGATGTGATCAAGCTTTTCCCTTTGAGAATAGGGAAGATTCAAACAAGAGGACATGACTTCAGAATTAAGGGACAGAAGTTTAGGGGTAACATGAGGGGGAACTTCTTTACTCAGAGAGTGGTAGCGGTGTGGAATGAGCTTCCAGTGGAAGTGGTGGCGGCAGGTTCGTTGGTATCATTTAAAAATAAATTGGATAGGCATATGGATGAGAAGGGAATGGAGGGTTATGGTATGAGTGCAGGCAGGTGGGACTAAGGGAAAAAAGTTGTTCGGCACGGACTTGTAGGGCCGAGATGGCCTGTTTCCGTGCTGTAATTGTTATATGGTTTTCCGCTCCTGGAGTTGCCGAACCAGTCAGAATGCTGTCTACTGTAGAAGTTTAGGAGAATCCTCTTCGACATGCCGAATCTCCGTAATCCTCTCAGGAAGTAGAGTCGCTGATGTGCCTTCTTTATAATTGCATTGGTGTGCTGGGTCCAGGAAAGATCTTCTGATATATGCACGCCCAGAAATTTGAAGTTATTGACCCTCTCCACCATCGAAGGAATCTATAAACAGGATTGTGGGTCCGCATATCTTCCCCGACCAAAGTCCACAATCAGTTCCTTGGTCTTACTGATGTTGAGAGCCAGGTTGTTGTGCTGGCACCATTTGATCACTCGGTCAATCTCACTTTGATTCTCTGACATCCCCATCTGTGATTCGTCCCACAACAGTGGTGTTGTCGGCGAACTTGATGATGGAGTTCGCACTATGTTCGGCTACACAGTCATGGGTATACAGTGAGTAAAGCAGGGGGGCTGAGCACGCAGCCTTGAGGTGCTCCCGTACCTTGAGGTGCACCCGTTCCTGCTTCTTCTTCTTGCGTATGGCGTGCACAGCCTAAAGTTGTCGGACAACTTGTTATATTTGATCTTATTTGATTGTGCACGCCGGGTTGATTGCATTTGTCGAAACAGGGCAGGCCACGTGAAGATTGCAATCTCCCACCCCATACTAATTGTTCCTGAGGATGAAGTGTTTCCGCCAATTCGATCAGTCTGTGGATGAGGAAGTCGAGAATCCAATTGCAGAGGGATGCGCAGAGACCCAGTTCCGTGAGCTTGGTAACCAGCTTGGAAGGAATGATGGTTATAAACGCCGAGCTGTAGTCTATAAAAAAACAGCCTAAATAAGTGTTTTTATTGTCCAAGTGGTCCAATGTGGACAAGTGCAACTTGCTTGATTAGCGAGGGATTCAACAATTTGATCGCTGTTTCCCTGTTCCCCAGTTCTCTGTTCTTCCGCTTCCTCGCATTTAAAACAATGATGGTGTAATAAAAGCATTCATAAAATCAATAATCATATTCCAATAATCATGACAATGTGAAGTTTCTCAGGGTTGGGTTGATTGAATAAAACTGCTTTGAAATTGTCTGGTTCGTGGCCCCAGTGTGTAAGTATATAACATGAACTATATTTTTTGATGCTCAGGAGGCCTGGCTACACCTAATGTTTAGTTTTGGACACAACTGGCATGAATGAATGGTTGATTTTTCTGCTGGCTCGTTGAGCACTGCTTACCAAAAAATCCCTGTAGCAAAACATGGAAGGAGAATTTGTGACCTACAATTCTTTTTACTCTGCTATTTTAGATAACCATACAGTCATCTATCGGATGTGGTAATGTTCAGCTATGATCACATTGAATGGCGGTGCTGGCTCGAAGGGCCGAACCTGCTCCTGCACTTATTGTCTATGTATCTATGTAATGTAGTGGTTAAGTTACTGGAGTATCAGCCAAAATCCAGGACCAAAGGCATGAATTTACATTCCAGTGTGGTCACTGAGGAAGTTTTGATAATTAAAACTTGAATTACTTTGCAACTGCTTGACATATTAGATTCACTTTTAAAGAAAAAGAATAATTCCTGTCTGATCTGTAAGTGACAATGAATCAACCAAACTGGTTGTCCCATGACTGCCTTTCTGAATATTGACTGAATATTCAAGGACAATTAGAAATTGCATGAATGAATTAAGAAAGTAAAAGTTAGGGCCACCAATTATATTTTAAAGCAGACATTTTGAAAACCACCTTCATAATAAAAAGAAATGTAATTCAAATATTGCTAATGTCAAACTGATCATTGTCCAAAAAAAAAACATGTTTCTTTTCCTCATTTCATCCCCTGCCTGGTCATATTATTATGCTTCTATCTGTAATTGGCTAGAAATGGGATTCGAGTGGATGGCATTACTAGTTTAGCTTTATGCTAATCGAACAGCAAATGATTACTGCATTGAATAAGATTCAGGAAGATAAAATCAGATAGGGCCTCTCAGGAATATTTTTTAATTTTAATAGGAATATTAAATATTAAACACCCCTCAGGGTGTTTTCTGCCTTAAGGTCTCTAACTAGTGGTGGTCCGCAGGGATCTGTGCTGCAACTTTTGTTGTGTGTGTGATAAACACACACTGCACACAGCGCACACACACATCACACACACATCACGCACACATATGAAGGCTGGCAAAGTGTACAGCGGGAAATGGATGTTACAGATGATGGCAGATAGAGTTTAATCCATGTGTGGGAAAGAACTGCAGATGCTGGCTTAAATCGAAGATAGACGCAAAATGTTGGAGTAACTCAAGTCAAGTGTCAAGAGTTTTTTGTCATGTGTCCCAGATAGGACAATGAAATTCTTGCATTGCTGCAGCACAACAGAATATTGTAGGCATAAATACAGACCAGATCAGTGTGTCCATATACCATTGAATATATATATCTATATCTATATATTACTAAATCTCTGATCTTGACCGCTTTTGGCCGTCTGTGCTGCGATTTCCGAGAGAACGCTGCCACCTACGGCCGTCATTTTTGGCCACCTCGCTCAGAGCCCCCCTCCGCCGTATGAGTGCGGAGGATTTTTTCCGTCGATGAAAAATGAGACATATATTGATGTTTTTACAAAATTCCCCATTCTCTCTGCTGCCCCCACTGGCGGCAGGGAGAGGGACTATAAAACCAGGAAGTGTCGTGTCTCACTCAGTCTCTGCCAGAACCAGGAAGCGAGAGGGTCACGGCTCACGGCTCTCTGAGCTGCGAATAACACTGAAGGGACGTCTACTCCACGGTGAGTCCCCTCGATGTGGCTGCAGCCCTTTTTTAAAAGTTTGTGTTCACAAAGTGAATTTTGGTTGTCGGATGTCTGCAGCCCAATTGTTTGCCTCTCCTTTTTTTTTTAAACAGGTTTGTGTTCACAAAGTGAATTTTGGTTGTCGGGTGTCTGCAGCCCAATTGTTTGCCTCGCCTTTTTTTAACAGGTTTGTGTTCACTATATATAGTCTAGTATATATATATATATAAACAGATAAAGTGCAATAGGCTGTTATAGTTCAGAGTTTGTTTGAAGTTGTGTTTAATAGCCTGATGGCTGTGGGGAAGAAGTTGTTCCTGAACCTGGATGTTGCAGATTTCTGGCTCCTGTACCTTCTACCTGATGGCAGTGGAGAGATGAGTGTGTGGCAAGGATGTTGTGGGTCCTTGATGATGCTGCCAGCCTTTTTGAGGCAGCGACTGCGATAGATCCCCTCGATGGTAGGGAGGTCGGAGCCGATGATGGACTGTGCAGTTTACAACTTTTTGCAGCCTTTTCCGCTCCTGGACGCTCAGGTTGCCGTACCAAGCCACGATGCAACTGGTCAGCATGCTCTCTACTATGACACATTTCCACCAATACGGACAGACTGTGGTCTGTGGATGAGGAAATCGAGGATCCAATTGCAGAGGGATGCGTAGAGACCCCGATCTGAGATGTTGGAAACCAGCTTGGAGGGGATGATGGTATTAAATGCTGAGCTGTAGTCAATGAATAACAGCCTGATATATAAGTTTTTGTTGGTCCAGCGGGAAAGGCAGCATCTCTGGAGATTAGGAATGGGTGATATTTCAGGTCAAGAAGGGTCTTGACCCGAAACGTCACCCAATGCGTAGTTACTCCAGCATTTTTCGTCTACCTTAGAGTTTCATCCAAGCAAGCGTGAGATGTTGCACATTGGGAGGTCGAATATAAAAGGAAAATTGACAGACAGTGGCAAGACTCTTCACAGCATTTATGCACAGAGGGATTTGTACAAGAGTCAGGATGTCATGTTGCAGCTTTCTAAAACGTTGCTGTGTGTGTATATGTGTGTGTTTTTATAATAAAAGTGTTAATTCATGCAGAGTAATGTGGCGTTTTTTTCATCAAGTGTATAATGAGCATTTTTATTAAAAGTCGGGAAACATTGTTAGATATGTACGCTAACAATGTTCCCTGTAGGAGGGGAGGAGCACTAGGATCCAGTAGAGTCAGACCACGTGCTGTCTGCATGGTGGAGGTTGTGGGCCTGGTGCTGAGCCTGGAATTCTGGGGAGGTGACGGCTCTGGCCCGCTGGTGGCCGGTGGAGCGGCGAGGGTCGGCGTAGCCACTGGTGGAGGCCCGTGGGGGTGGGGGGGGGGGGGGCTGGTCGGCGGCAGCAGCATCGGTGTCCGGGGAGACGGTAAATGTCGGCGACAGCGGCGGTGGCCACACCTGGGGAGGTGGTGAGAGTCGGCAGCCGTGGCAGTTTTGGTGGTCCGGGCCTATGTGTTGGACGGGAAGACAGCGAAGACCAGAGAGGCGGTGGGTGTTGTTGCTCCTCGTGGTGGCCATCTCGGTCTCGTGGTGGTCAGGCAGGCAGGCAGCGCCACGGTCCAATGGTGGAGCTTCGGGCCAGCGGGTGGCCGAGTCGAGGATTGTCGGTGGAGGGACCAGTCTGGAGTGGGTGGGTGTGTGAGTGGGTGGGGGTGAGTGTGTGGGTGAGTGTGTAAGTGAGAGGGTGTGAGTGGGTGCGGATGGGTGTGTGTGAGTGCATGTGAGTAGGTGTGAAGACCTAGAGCTGCGGGAGAGTCAGGGTGAGTTGGTGCTGGGCCGCCACCTCTGTAAAAATACATGATTACCGTCTTTTTCTTTACTTGCTTGATAATTATATTTCATGATAATTAATGAGTACAACCGTGCAATATTTTGTCATTTTATTAAATTATTATATGTTTTATTGTACTAGCTATACACTGGGATGTAGTATACTGGATTTACTGGACTTTATCCTGCACTAAACGTTATAGCCTTTATCCTGTATCTGTACACTGTGGATGGCTTGATTGTAATCATGTATACTCATTTTGCTGACTGGATAGCATGCAACAAAAAGCTTTTCACTGTACCTCAATACACATGACAATAACATACTAATCTAAACTAAGGGTCAAAGGACATAGGTTTAAAGTGACTGCCAGAAAATCTTACAATATGTAAAGGGGATCTTTTTACATGGAGTAGTTATGATCCAGGATGCATTGTTGGAGAGTGGTGGATGCAGATTCCATTAGTGACTTTCAAAACAAAATCGGATCAACAGTTAAAGTTCAAAGATTTGCTGGATTTCTACTGACGTAAAGTAGGTCACATTGGGAGCACCGAATGAAGTAGGTAAAGTTTGAAGAGGTGTACCTAAATTTCTGTGTCGTCTGGAAAGGTTTCTATGGTCCCTGGATGGAATTGAGAGAACAAATGTCGGGATAGTTCTAACATTTCCTATTGTTGCAGGAAAAGGTACCTGGGAAGGAGGTGGTTTGGGTGAGCTGGAGTGAGCAAACCAAGCATGGTAAAGGAAGATTTAAAGGACTATGGGCCAAACAAAGGCATTTGGGCCTAGTGTAGATGGGGCATCTTGGTCAGCATCGGCACGTTTCTGTGCTATATATGTGTCTGCACTGTGGAAAGGGGTGATTGAATGTAGCTGGGGAGGAGTAGGGATGGTGAGGATCAGTGGAACTCTATCCTTGGTCCTTCTGGAAGAAGGGAAGTGAAAACAGAACTGCAGGAGACCGAGGGGAGATAGGAAAGGACTTCCTCCATACAGTCTGAAGAAGGGTTTCGGCCCGAAACGTCGCCTATTTCCTTCGCTCCATAGATGCTGCTGCACCCGCTGAGTTCCTCCAGCAATTTTGTGTACCTTCCTCCATAACATTGGTTGGAGGGTGACTTTAGTTTGGAGATACAGCATAGAAATAAGCCCTTTGGCTCACTGAGTCCACTTCGACCATCTGGTTCTATGTTATCCCAATTTTTCATCCACTCTACACACTAGGGGCAATTTACAGTGGCTAATTAACCTACAAACCCACATGTCTGGGATGTTGGAGGAAACCAGAACACCTGGAGGAAACCCACATGGTCACAGCGAGAACATGCAAACTGCACACAACAGTACCCGAGGTCAGGATCGAACCCGGGTCTCTACCAGCTGTGCCACTGTGCCATCCTAGTGTGGAAAGCCTCGCCTTGGAAGCAGATGCTACGGAGATAGAGAAATTGAGAATAAGGGATGGCGTCCCTGCAAGAAGCACGATTGGAAGAGGTGTCAAGGAAGCTGTGAGAGTCAGTGGATTTATAGTAGACATCAGTTGATAGTCTACACCCTGTGATGGAGACAGAGGGATTCCTGAAATTCACTTGGACTATCCCTGACCTCTCTCTCCATTTCTCTACCTCTTTGTCTCCTCCAGCACTTTGTTTGTTGATTACTTTAGGTCTCTCGAGTAGGATTTTTGCTCACCAACTGTCGAGACTAACATATTTATTCTCTTTAAGCAGTTATTAGGCACATTGCATAAATAATTGTTAATATTTTTTTATTGTTTATGTGTGATATTGTTCAATTATGAGTCATAATGGTAATGCGCTGTGAAAGAAATGTAATCTCAGATGGAAAAGCCTGTTCAGTTATAGCTCCCACCCAGAACCACGATTTGTAATCAATAGGTTGGATTCTCCAGTCCTAAGTTAAGTAAATAATTGCAAACACTAGTACCTCAGTGTTCTTATTTCAAATGTACTGACATAATTTACTAATTGTAAAGGTTTTCTGTCAGTAGTTTGATTTTGAAGCTAAAAATAATCAATGTGGTGATTTACGAGATGAAATTTGCTCGGTTTATATTCTAAGGTCAGGAAAAAACTTGCTTGTTTTTTGCAGGTCTGGTCTTCTCCTTTACTAGCATTCTTCACGTCATGATCACACAGTAATTGATTATGATCCAGTAGAGCCAAGAGATGCAGGTGCTGGAATCTTGAGCAAAATACAAAGTGTTGAAGGAACTCAGCAGATCAGGCAGCCTATGCTAAGTGAATGGACAGATTACCTTTTGGGTTGGGACCCTTCAGACTGGTTGGAGTGTGGGGGAGAAAGCTGGAGAAGAGAAGTGGGGGTATGACACAGTCTGTCAAGCAGCAGGTGAAAACAGGTGAGGGGGTGATTGGCAAATGGATGAAGTGAGTTACTTGGACTAGAGGAGAAAAGGAGACAATAGCGTGTTAGAAAAGGAGGGAATAGGAGGACTGAACTGTAAAGATAGAGTGAGGGATATAGGTAGAATGCAATGGGGGGTGGGTTAAAAGGGAAATGGGGGACGGGGATGAGAGATAAGAAGGAGGGGAAAGATGTTGTGACGGGTTGGGGGATGGGGAGGGGGGGGGAATGTGTGCGTACTGGGATGAAAGGGAAAGAGAGGGGAACAGGGGGATATTACGTAAAATTAGAGAATTCAATGTTCATATCGCAGGGTTGCAAACTGTCCAACCAGAATATGAGGTGTTCAAGAAGGAACTGCAGATGCTGGAAAATCGAAGGTACACAAAAATGCTGGAGAAACTCAGCGGGTGCAGCAGCATCTATGGAGCGAGGGGAAGAAGGGTTTTGGCCCGAAACGTTGTCCATTTCCTTCGCTCCATAGATGCTGCTGCACCCGCTGAGTTTCTCCAGCATTTTTGTGTACCTCAGAATATGAGGTGCTGTTCCTCCAGTTTGCATGTGGCCTCGCTCTGGCAATGGAGGAGGCCAAGAACAGAAAGTTTTGTATGGGAATGGGAATTGCAATAAGAATGGGAAGATTTTAACTGCCCTCCTTCTCACACTATTTCCCATCCCCGAATCCCCATTGCTGTTTTATCCCCTCTCATTCTTACCCCTATCCCATTCCCCCCCCTTATATTTTACTCCTCTTCTTTCCTTATTAACGCCCATTTGTCTGCACCTCTAGCCTTTGTCACTTCACCCTTCAGCCACCCCCGCCGCCCCATAACTTTATCCACCTATCACTTGCCAAGCATTATCCTGCTCCAACTCTCTTTTCAAGCTTTCTCTTCCCCCTATTCCTATTAGTCTTAAGACAGATTTCGACCCAAAATATCGTCTGCCCTTTCCCTCCACAGATGCTGCCTGCCCTGCTGAGTTCTTTCAGCACTTTGTATTTTGGTTGTGACCCAGTGTACATTTAATGACACTGAGGCAAGCTTATAGTTCTGCACCAATACTGTGTAACAGTTAATATGTGGGAGGTTCTGTCAGTGCTTAAGGGTGGTGCAGTAGTCTGATACAAATTTGATGTGGAAGTTGGTGGACTTTGTTGAGTTGCTGACTCATTTTTCCAAGAGGTGAAGACAAATCTTGATCATATAATTTAATGATGCATAGGTAACATTATTGATATTAAAACAAAACTCTAGTGGGCTCTGAGGTTGGTAACTAGCTGCAGTACTGCACAAAGGCACAATAGCAATGTGATGGGTGAGTTACTAAACTAATAGCCAACAACTTAGGCCATCGATTAATTCAAATCCTTTTTCAGTTTGTAACTTAACTAATAAAAAGCCAGAATTTTTTTTCTAATAAAATTAATCTTATTAACTGTAAATGATAAAACTTCAGGTATACTGGACTCGCTGAATGTCCCTATCCAGCTATCTAGCAAGTTAAACAATTAATCCAATAAAGACCCGTAGACACGAGATGTCGTTGATTCTTTACTGTATTCAACTGTGAAACTGTAACATACAAGCAGAAAGGGAAACCGCATATTTAGTAACGTTATACACTTGGTATAGAAACATAAACTATGATGCCACCACTAAATACAGTGCTGTTATGTAAGAAACCAGCCAGGGCACATGAAACATTCTTAACTGTGTTAATAATAGCAATCCTGCACAATAACGTATAAAGATGCTGTTACACAAACATAATTACTCACAGACAATGCGTCTAACAAACTGGTGCGGTGGGATGGCAGTAAATTACACACTGGAATTATAGTCTACACCATGCGGTACTCTCCCTGGGCTGGGCTTCCTGGTTTATGACAACTTCCTGCCTAACAGGAAAGGTAACTCAAAGCTGTAGGAACCTGAACATCCAGGCCCATCTGGTTTACTCATGCTCTTCGGAGACATTTATTTCCCATTCCTGGCCTTGCACATGAGAACCATCATGCACCAACGTGGTTACCTCTTGGCTGCCTCCCAAGTCCAGGAACGACTGGAGATGAATCATAAATACCATGAATACCTGCACCATCCACATCCTGTGAATAAGTATCAAAAGCATTAATGTACATATCACTGCAAATATTCAGAAGGATATGCTGAACATGTCCTTTTATGGATAGCTTTTATTTTTGTCGATATCTGGAAAAGGGAAAAAGTTGAATTTGGCCAAACAAGCAGTAGCTGCTATCTCAATGTGCTTTGCACATTTTTTTTTTTTCTTTTTTCTTTTTTTAAAAAAATTTTTATTTTTTATTTTTAAACTGAATTTTCCATTTTCAGCCTGTAATTTACTCATTGTTCTTTTAAAAGGGGAATTCCATTTGTGCAGATTGTCACATCATTCTTTTTTGAGAAAATACTTGGCGTTGGGGTCCAAGCATTTCATCTCAATACAGCAAAGTAATTGGCCCGTTGAATCAATGCGATGTTGAACAATCCAGTCAGTACTGTTGTATTACTTCCCTCTGCCCTGCAAATTATTTCCCCTCTACAATATCTAGTTTATTTTTTTAAACACTGGTTGACTCTGCTTTCATCCACTCTAGGGTTAGAAGACTAAATAATAATAAATCTACCTGAACTAAAAGTTTATCCTTGTGTTCCCACTGTATCTTTTGGCCATCACATTAAATCTGTGTCCCTGGTTTGTAAAATGGGGCTCTTGAAATTGCTGTATCCATTAAGGATTACTTAAAATGGTCAAGGCCAAAAACTCAATTTTCTAAAGATGAATATAGCAAACACTCCCTTAAGTGGCCATTTTAGGCTTTTTCACTGTGATATTAAAGTTTTGACATGGAATTATTTTAATATTTAACATGGGAACAGCCGATCCAGCAAGTTGAATCAATTGTGAAGATAGACACAAAATGCTGGAGTAACTCAGCAGCATCCCTGAATAGAAGGAATGGGTGATTTGGGTTGAGACCCTTCTTCAGACTGAATCAGGGGAGAGGGAGATACAGAGATAGGGAAATGTAAGGTGTTAAAACGAGACAGAGGATGGAGATCAAGGTAAATGTACAATAGTTCATTGTTAACGAGGAGAAGGTAACAAATCGATTCTGTGCTTCTTCTTCGGGGTTTAAGTCAGCCCGATCCCCTGACTTCCTTTTTTCTCCAACAAGCCCCCTCCTTTCTAAACACCTCTTCATTTTTCTTTTTGAACTATTTGTAGACGGAGTAATCAATTGTTGCAGGATATTTCGCCCTTTGTGTAAAGATTATTTTTCTGTAGTTTAATATAGATTTTAAGGACAGAGCAGTTAAAATTCTGTTCATAACTTGTAAAGATCTTTTATGCTAATGTTTTTTTTGGTCTTTGCTTGCAGCTTCATGTTCCCAGTATCAGGGGGATTAATTCCTCCCCAAGGTATGTATGGCATTGCTGCAGTTCTACCATGCATATCTTGATGCTTTCCTCTTGCATCCATGTAACATTTGTCACCATTATGTATCCTGTATCACTATATTGCCATCATTCTTTGAACCATTCATTGCAATGCCCCAGTTTTGCATGTGTTTCTTTTAATGCACTAATGAGCTCTGAGTAAATTATTATTCAGTTGCTGGATTTGGCTTAAAACATTTTAAAATTGGGAAATACATATAAATGTTGTAAACAATGTGTTGTGCATCAGCTGGCCCTGCTTATTATCTTTTGATCAATAAGAAAAATGATGCAGTGATTATTTGCTGGTGATGCTTTTGGAAATATGAAATAATTCACCTGCGACACATTCCTTTCCACTGCACCCTCCCTCCAACACTCATCGTATAAAAATAACTAAGCAATTAACCTTTGTTCATTTTTCTTTCCTCCATTGCTGTTTTTTCTACACACCACTTTCTTTGAAAGAAAACAATCTCACAGACACTCATAGTTTAACGTAACCAGGTTTTCAGCTTGTTTCCAACTGCTTTCATATGGTCACCCATGGACACATTTGCCATACATACATTAACTTTCCACTAAATACAAGGCACCTGCTGAATTCACTGTTATTCGTGGGTTACCATAACAGTCTAATAATGAACTTTGAATCTCAGTAAACTACATGCTGAAACATGTATTTAACCCAGAATGTGTTGAACAAACTCTTCTGCATTGAGTGCGACTTATACAAAATATGTAACTAAAGATAAAATAAAATGCTAATATAACTTGTGCAGACTGAAATGGCAGCACCAGTACTTTACTGCTTGCACAGTTACATGCGCTTTGTACATTAAATGAGAGTGAAAAGTGAAAACATCTTGAGCTCTTTTTTAAAATGACACATGAAAACACTCTTCAGAAAATGTGGCGGCTTCCGACCCCACTCCCGACTCGCAAGGTGCGAGGCCCTCTCACCTGATGTTTCTTGCCATCAGTGGTGGATTTATCCGTTCCCCACTCGAACACCTGCCCCTCTGTTCATTTGGCATCTTACTGTGGGGCTCCCTCCCCTCTCACCTGCTGTCGCTTCCAAGGTGGAGTATGTGAGCGCCTCAGTGGGAGAAAGAGGAGGCGGCGACGGCAGTGGGTGAAGAAGCCAACTAGATAGAGTGACGGTCAAACCGGGAGCGGATAAAGCCACTGCTGACAGCAAGATCGCTATGGCTTTGGTATATCCTTCTCACATTACACTTGCTCACTTATCTTTTCATTATCAGTAAACCTATATACACTCTCCTTGCTTCATTTGTCATTTAAAAAAAAACGCTCAGTATTTTTCCCTGTTACCATCGGTATAACAGCAGGATTCCTTGACAAGCCCTCTCCCTATTTTAGGACTAGGACACAGATCCTTAGGAAGAACCAAATTGCTATCAGCTAGCTCAGCATAGAGATAAATTGCAAGACATTTTGGTCCACATACTGCACTACTGCACTCTGGTGTGTTTCCATTCTCAAATCTTTTGTGAAGTGTGTGACATTGCATTTTAATTTTCTTTCTTACTGCACCCTTTGATTTGTAGAGAAGGCCAAAGGGAAAGCACAACAGAACCAGATGTCAATCTGTACGGCTTAATTTGCATTGTAGTTTTGAATTATCTTTTAAAGAAAATGTTTAATATTCTCACAGTACAGAAATTGACTTACAGTATTTGTTTATAATTGAAAATGTTATGTTTATTTTGGTGCTGTTTGCTTGATATTTGGGAAGCATTTAATATTAGTCAATTATCAGAAATAAGTGGGAGATCGTATATGCTACAATCTATTTGCAGTCTACTGTTATCATTTGTTACACTTAAAATGAGTTAATTATTGTTATGCTTCTACCTTTAGTTGGGAAACTGGGGTGATGATAGGTTGGTGGATGAAATAAACAATAAAATGACCGTACCACACCTACACGATAAAACTGCAAAAAAAAAACGTATTATGCCAAAAACATGAATAGTAGCAGATACAAACTGCATATGAATGTTTGCAAATTGCAAAATACACTTCAAATTACTCAATAGATGTGAAAGAAGCTAATTTATTGCAAAGATGTGAAAGAAGCTAATTTATCTTATATCTCGCATCCAAAGCAACAGATCTAGAACATAAAACATAGAACAGTACAGCACAGGGACAGGCCCTTTGTGCTCTCCACAGATGCTGCCTAACCTGCTGACTTACTCCAGCATTTTATGTCTTCTTTCTAAACCCGCATCTGCAGTTCCCTGTATCTAAACTTCCTACATTCTCACTTCTCACATGTTAATCTCCTCTGCCTGCATGTGATCCATATCTATCTTTGGAATTACACACATCCAGTTCGTGATTGAGTTTTTTTCTCTGCCATAATATAAAACGTTTCAGGAACTGCTCCAAGCTAGAACATAATTCACTCTGTATTACTTGCAACGATTCCTTTCCCAATCCTTTAAATATGACTAGATTGTGTAGGGTACCTCAAGCATCGCTATGCAGGGCATTCAACTCTGGAGCCGTTTTTATTATAATTAGGTCTAGACAGGTAAAAGGCCATTCCGGGGAGTCCAAGAGGAGGGGGACCGGTGGAGACGAGAAAAGGCTTTTATTATAATGTCTAGAGAAGGTACTTTTGAAGGGTCTTGACCCGAAACATCATCCATTGCTTCTCTCCAGAGATGCTGCCTGTCCCACTGAGTTACTCCAGCTCTTTGTGAAACATCACCCATTCCTTCTCTCCAGAGATGCTGATTGTCCTACTGAGTTACTCCAGCACTTTGTACCTGTCATAGAAACATAGAAAATAGGTGCAGGAGGAGGCCATTCGGTCCTTCGAGCCAGCACCACCATTCATTGTGATCATGGCTGATCGTCCCCAATCAATAACCCATGCCTGCCTTCTCCCCATATCCCTTGATTCCACTAAGCCCTAGAGCTCTATCTAACTCTCTCTTAAATCCATCCAGTGATTTGGCCTCCACTGCCCTCTGTGGCAGAGAATTCCACAAATTCACAACTCTCTGGGTGAAAAAGTTTTTTCTCACCTCAGTCCTAAATGGCCTCCCCTTTATTCTAAGACAGTGGCCCTTGGTTCTGGACATTCCCAACATTGGGAACAATTTTCCTGCATCTAGCTTGTCCAGTCTTTTATAATTTTATATGTTTCTATAAGATCTCGCCTCATCCTTCTAAACTCCAGTGAAGCCTAGTCTTTTCAATCTTTCCTCATATGACAGTCCCGCCATCCCAGGGATCAATCTTGTGAACCTAAGCGGCACTGCCTCAATTACAAGGATGTAATCAGGGCACGTGCAAAATAAAATATGGCATCTGATGCAATTGTGTTAGATATTCCAAATTTACAAATTTCACCAAATATTGCCTTATCATTTGTACAGCATATTAATTTATTGCAACTCAAGCTGCGTTGATGGACATGTCATTTCTCTACTGAGTTAACAATGAAGACATGCCCAGTAGTTATGAGCCACTTTCATGTTTGTTTCTCAACTGAGGAGAGAGCTTTCCCAAATAAGTAAATACATGATCATTGTCACAAAGACTCTCAGTAGCATGAACTGCTCAGTAGTGTCAGAGGGCCTCAGGGTACCAGTAGGCTCTGCATGTTCTTTCACCATGGAGAAATGTATACAATCAATAAATACAAAGCAGTAATTACTGAGAACTTTGATGACCAACATACTTAAGGAACAAAATACTTAGTTGAATGTGGTGCCTATATTCACTGGGTTGCTTTCTGGTATTCAAAAGTTGATTAATGGAAAGAAACTGAGCCTGCACTCATTTGAGAATGAAATGAAAGGTGATCTTATTGAAGCATATAAGATTCCAAGAAGTGTTAGATGCTGAGAGGATGATTCCTGTAGTAGATATATCTCCAACTGCGGTGCATCATTTAACCTGGTTGCCCATTTAAAGCAGACGAGAAATTTATTCTCTCGGTGGGTTATAGATATTTGTAATTATCTCGAAGGTAGACGCAAAGTGCTGGAATAACTCAGCGGGACAGGCAGCATCTCTGGAGGACATGGATAGGTGACGTTTCACAGAGTGCTGGAGTAACTCAGCGGGACAGGCAGCATCTCTGGAGAACATGGATAGGTGACGTTTCACAGAGTGCTGGAGTAACTCAGCGGGACAGGCAGCATCTCTGGAGAAAAGGAATGGGTGACGTTTCGGGTGGAGACCCTTCCGCCTGTCCTGCTGAGTTACTCCAGTTCTTTCCTACACATTCTATAATTATCTTGATGAGCAATGGAGGCAAAGTTATTGAAGAAATTAGAGGTTGGGTTTGACAGACATAATTGCAGTCGAGTGAGGCAGTATGGGGAGAGAGCAGGATAGTAGTGTTGAGGCCAAGACTGGATTGAACATGTTATTCCATTGTGGAGCCCGCTTGAAACTTTCTTGTTTCTTATAGAAACATAGAAAATAGGTTCAGGAGTAGGTCATTCGGCCCTTCGAGCTTAAACCGCCATTCAATATGATCATGGCTGATCATCCAACTCAGTATCCTGTACCTGCCTTCTCCCCATATCCCCTGATCCCTTTAGCCAAAAGGGCCACATCTAACTCCCTCTTAAATATAGCCAATGAACTGGCCTCAACTACCTTCTGTGGCAGAGAATTCCAGAGATTCACTACAATACAATATTTATTGTAATTTGAGCCTCAGTGAGGCTCAAACAAAATTCCGTTTCCACAGCCATACAAACAAAGACAATTTCCTACAGACATACACACAATTTAATTCACACAAACGTCCATCACAGTGAACTCACTGTGATGGAAGGCAAAGTCTTTTCTCTCCCCTGTTCTCCATTTCTCTCCCGATGTCCAAGCCCCAGGCGGGCGATGATAAGTCCCACGGCCATTTTAGGCCGTGCCGGGTCTAAAAGTCACAATGTTGGAGCCCCCGGCGGGCGCTGTAATGTCACACGGCCATGAAGCCGCGCCGGGCGATGTACGGCCCCGCTCCGGGTCGTTGCAACCCCGCGACACGGGCTGGAGAAGTCGCGTTGCGGGAGCTCCGGGAAGCGGTCTCTCCACCCGGACCCGCGAGCTCCTGATGTCCCAGTCCACCGGACCTGCGGCTGCGTTGCTGGAGCCTCCGAGCCCCAGGAGTCGAGTCGCAGCAGCGAGTCACCACCACTCCCCACGCTCCGAGGCCGGCCAGCCCCACGATGGTGAGTAGTCCGCAGCTCCGCAGTCACCCAAGCCCCCGGGTCGTTCAGGTTGGAGGGCGCTCCACGGTGCTAGGCCCCAACGACAACGGAGACCCGACAGGGAAAAGGTCGGGTCTCCCGGACAGGGAAGAGATTTTAAACAGTTTCCCCCCCCCCACATATACACATTTAAAACTAGTATTAAAAAACACCAACACTACATTTAACTAGACAAAAAATAAAAAAAAGACAGACAGGCTGTAGGGGCCACTGCAACGGGTGAGTCGCGCCGCCAACCAAAAAAAAAAAACCCCCCAAAAAAAACCTCTCTGTGTGAATTTTTTTTTCTCATCTCGGTCCCAAAAGACTTCCCCCTTATCCTTAAACTGTGACCCCCTTGTTCTGGACTTCCCCAACATCTGGAACAATCTTCCTGCATCTAGCCTGTCCAAACCCTTAAGAATTTTGTAAGTTTCTATAAGATCGCCCCTCAATCTTCTAAATTCCAGCGAGTACAAGCTGAGTCTATCCAGTCTTTCTTCATATGAAAGTCCTGCCATCCCAGGAATCAGTCTGGTGAACCTTTTCTGTACTCCCTCTATGGCAAGAATGTCTTTCTGTTCCATATTCTTATTTCTAACAGAATTGTGCAACATATATTCAGCGTTTTTTAAGAAAATGCATAGAGTTTAAATGAAGGTTTCCATATCACAATGTTTTTGTGTAGGGATGACACCAATGCAGCATCAGCAGCAGCAGCAGGGATTCCCCATGGTACCTGTGATGCAGGCTAACATGCAAGGCATAATAGGAATGAACTTCAGTTCACAGATGCCTGCTGGATCAATGCCTATGCAGGTAATTCAGTGATAAACATTTGACTTGCAATATTCTTCATCAATATGACATTTAAAATATAATATTTTGGCTATATTATTGTCTATGGTATCATTTTCATCGTATATTGGATTCCCAATCTACTCTGCAAGATGTGGAGGGTACCAACAAACATAAATTGTGCAAGAATATATTGTGCCTCTATCAAATTAAGGATTTGTCAGTGAGTCTTAAACAGTAATTGTACAACTATTTAGAAGTAATAGGTTGCACATCAAGCTGTAAATTGTGTAAGGAAACTTGAAGCAAAACAATCAAATGGTTTTTGCCCCAACATATTTTTCCAAGTACTATATTTCCCTCCCACAACCACTTTCACAAATCAGGTCACAGTTAATTTATAGCCTTGGATTTGTTGATGTCACAAATCCATCCCATGCTGTGTGAGATAGTTTAAATCCAGTTCTAATTCATAATAATATACTTATTGTTGCATGTTACTCAAAAGCTTTATCAAATACTGTACATCTTGATGAGTATGTACAAATTGAATGTTTATTTAAAGGGTACACTTGACTATCATTTGTTTCCCATACATTGTTTAATGTTTGCTTAATTATTAACAACTTGCTCAAAGATGTATTGGGATACCATGGTGATGTTTGCATCAGAAGGTTTTTACAATACAGCCTTAATAAATAAGGCTCTACATGGATCGAAGCAAAAAGGCAAGCAAGTTGGATTTAATTACCCTCTTCATTTCTGTTATGTTCTGTTGGGGGTTTTATTTTAAAATTATAGAGTCCTAAAGTGATACAGTGGGGAAACAGGCCCTTCAGCCCAACTTGCCCACACTGGTCAACATGCCCCAGCTACACTAGTCCCACCTGCCTGCATTTGGTCCATATCCCTTCTATTATATTATCCTATTATGAGAGGCACATAAAATTATGAGAGGCTTAGATAGGGTAGCAGCCAGAACCTTTTTCCCAGGATGGAAAACTCAGACCGGAGGACATAGCTTTAAGGTGAGAGGGGCAAAGTTTAAAGGAAATGTGTGGGGAATTGTTTTATGCAAAAGGTGGTAAATGCCTGGTCACACCACTGGGTGTGGTGGTTGAGGCAGATACAATAGTGGCTTTTAAGAGACTTTTAGACAGACATATGGATATGCAGGAATATAAGAATATGAATTATGTGCAGGTAGAGAAGAGATGATCTTGGCAACATGTTTGGCACAGCCAATATGGGACGAAGGGCCTGTTTCTGTGTTATACTATTCTATTTTTCTAGGTCCTTTGTAACTTCTGAAAACCTTTGCACCTCTCAGGGTGGAATGCCGATGGGTCCCATGCCACCAGCTGGAATGCCATATATGCCGCAACATCATTACATGGCAATGCGGCCATCACCGCCACAGTACACACCGGATATGCAAAAACAGTTTGCTGAAGAGCAACAGTAAGATTGTTTTCTGTTTCAAGCATTTACACAGATTATTGTATTTCCTTAAAAATGATAGACACAATAAAGCTGTCGTTTGTGTAATTAAATAGTGGAAATAAATTTGGAGTGTTCCTCATTTGTGCAATAAGCAAAAAATACCTTTCCTTGAATTTGTAGATAATTTGTCTCCTCCCACACTTATTATTCATACCGACAATATTTATTGACAGAATGTCACTTTTTACGCAGTAACCAGGCTCCTTGCAGAATGGGTAAATTCTTGGCCACTCCCCGAAACATTTGCATGAAGAATAATGATTTTATGATAAAACGTTCAATTGCAAAGCAGATCAAATAATGTAATTTAAGTAGTTTACTATTAATAGCTTTCTCATTTAATTATAATGGGTTAGTCAGTTACTGTATTGGATTGTTAATGGGATGTAAATATAACAACTATTCAATGACATTTAGAAACATAGAAAATAGGTGCAGGAGTAGGCAATTCGACCCTTCGAGCCTGCACCGCCATTCAATATGATCATGGCTGATCATCCAACTCAGTATCCTGTACCTGCCTTCTCTCCATACCCCCTGACCCCTTGAGCCACAAGGGCCACATCTAACTCCCTCTTAAATATAGCCAACGAAATGGCCTCAACTACGTTCTGTGGCAGAGAGTTCCAGCGACTCACCACTCTCTGCGTGAAAAATGTTTTTTCATCTCGGTCCTAAAGGATTTCCCCTTTATCCTTAAACTGTGACCCCTTGTCCTGGACATCCCCAACATCGGGAACAATCTTCCTGCATCTAGCCCGTCCTACCCCCTATGAATTTTGTGTGTTTCTATAAGATCCTCCCTCAATCTTCTAAATTCTAGTGAGTACAAGCCGAGTCTATCCAGTCTGTCTTCATATGAAAGTCCTGACATCCCAGGAATCAGTCTGGTGACCTTCTCTGTACTCCCTCTAAGGCAAGAATGTCGTTCCTCAGATTTGGAGACCAAAACTGTACACAATACTCCAGGTGTGGTCTCACCAATACCCTGTACAACTGCAGTAGAACCTCCCTGCTCCTATACTCAAATCCTTTTGCTATGAATGCTAACATAGCATTCGCTTTTTTCACTGCCTGCTGCACCTGCATGTCTACTTTCAATGACTGGTGTACCATGACACCCAGGTCTCGTTGCATCTCCCCTTTTCCTAATCGGCCACCATTTAGATAATAGTCTACTTTCCTGTTTTTGCCACCAAAGTGGATAACCTCACATTTATCCACATTATACTGCATCTGCCATGCATTTGCCCACTCACACAGCCTATCCAAGTCACCTTGCAGCCTCCTAGCATCCTCCTCACAGCTAACACTGCCCCCCAGCTTCGTGTCATCCACAAACTTGGAGATGTTGCATTCAATTCCCTCGTGCAAATCTTTAATATATATTGTAAATAGCTGGGGTCCCAGCACTGAGCCTTGCGGTACCCCACTCGTCACTGCCTGCCATTCTGAAAAGGACCCGTTTACTCCTACTCTTTGCTTCCTGTTTGCTAGCCAGTTCTCTATCCACATCAATACTGAACCCCCAATACCATGTGCTTTAAGTTTGTATACTAATCTCTTATGTGGGACCTTGTCGAAAGCCTTCTGAAAGTCCAGATATAACACATCCACTGGTTCTCCCTTATCCACTCTACTAGTTACATCCTCGAAAAATTCTATAAGATTCGTCAGATATGATTTACCTTTCGTAAATCCATGCTGACTTTGTCCAATGATTTCACCACTTTCCAAATGTGCTGCTATCCCATCTTTAATAACTGACTCTAGCAGTTTCCCCACTACCGATGTTAGACTAACTGTTCTGTAATTCCCCGTTTTCTCTCTCCCTCCCTTTTTAAAAAGTGGGGTTACATTAGCTACCCTCCAATCCTCAGGAACTACTCCAGAATCTAAAGAGTTTTGAAAAATTATCGCTAATGCATCCACTATTTCTGGGGCTACTTCCTTAAGTACCCTGGGATGCAGCCTATCCGGACCTGGGGATTTATAGGCCTTTAACCCATTCAAGTTACCTAACACCACTTCCCAGCTAACCTGGATTTCACTCAGTTCCTCCATCTCATTTGACCCGCGGTCCCCTGCTATTTCCGGCAGATTATTTATGTCTTCCTTAGTGAAGACGGAACCAATGTAGTTATTCAATTGGTCTGCCATGTCCTTGTTCCCCATGATCAATTCACCTGTTTCTTACTGCAAGGGACCTACATTTGTTTTAACTAATCTCTTTCTCTTCACATATCTATAAAAACTTTTGCAGTCAGTTTTTATGTTCCCTGACAGTTTTCTTTCATAATCTATTTTCCCTTTCCTAATTAAGCCCTTTGTCCTCCTCTGTTGGACTGAATTTCTCCCAGTCCTCTGCTAGGCTGCTTATTCTGGCTAATTTGTACGCTTCATCTTTTGTTTTGATACTATCCCTGATTTCCCTTGTTATCCACGGATGCACTGCCTTCCCTGATTTATTCTTTTGCCAAACTGGGATGAACAATTGTTGTAGTTCATCCATGCAGTCTTTAAATGCCTCGCATTGCATATCCACCGTCAACCCTTTAAGAATCAATTGCCAGTCAATCTTGGCCATTCCACGTCTCAAACCCTCAAAGTTACCTTTCTTTAAGTTCAAAACCCTTGTTTTTGAATTAACAATGTCACTCTCCATCCTAATGAAGAACTCAACCATATTATGGTCACTCTTGCCCAAGGGGCCACGCACAACAAAACTGCTAACTGACCCTTCCTCATTTCTCAATACCCAGTCTAGAATAGCCTGCTCTCTCGTTGGTTCCTCTACATGTTGGTTTAGAAAACTATCCCGAATACATTCCAAGAAATCCTCTTCGTCAGCACCCCTGCCAATTTGATTCACCCAATCTATATGTAGATTGAAGTCACTCATTATAACCTTTGTTGCACGCATTTCTAATTTCCTGTCTGATGCCATCCCCAACTCCACTACTACTGTTAGGTGGCCTGTACGCAACACCCACTAGTGTTTTCTGCCCCTTAGTGTTTCGCAGCTCTACCCATATCGATTCCACATCCTCCAAGCTAATGTCCTTCCTTTCCATTGCGTTAATCTCCTCTCTAACCAGCAACGCTACCCCACCTCCTTTTCCTTTCTGTCTATCCCTCCTGAATATTGAATATCCCTGGATGTTGAGCTCCAAGCCTTGGTCACCCTGGAGGCATGTCTCCGTGATCCCAACTATATCATAATCATTAATAGCTATCTGCACATTCAACTCTCCACCTTATTACAAATGCTCCTTGCATTGAGACACAAAGCCTTCAGGCTTGTTTTTACAACACTCTTACCCCTTATACAATTATGTTGAAAAGTTGCCCTTTTTGATTTTTGACCTAGATTTGTCTGCCTGCCACTTTTACTTTTCACCTTGCTACCTATTGCTTCTACCCTCATTTTACACCCATCTGTCTCTCTGCTCACACATTTAACAACCCCACCACCTCTTATTCTCTGTTTATTTATTTATTTTTCTTCCCCCCCTACATGTTTGGTCTGAGTGCTTCCCTCCTCTACCTCCTGCCTCACACACTGTCTACTAGCTTTCTCTATTTGAGTCCCTCCCCCCATTTAGTCTTTGGTTTTCTCTGCTTCTCCAGAAAACGGTTTGAACAGCAACAAAAGATGATGGAAGAGGAACGGAAACGGCGACAGTTCGAAGAGCAAAAGCAGAAGCTTCGCCTTCTGAGCAGTGTGAAGCCGAAGGTACTATCCAGCAATCTCGTAAATATGCTTTTGTTCAGTTTGGTTCATTTTAGTTCATAGTGTCATACAGTATGGAAACAGGTCCTTCGAACCAAATTGCCCATGCTGCGAACATGTCCCATCTACAATAGTCACATCTGACTGCATTTGGCCCACATCCCTCTAAAACTGTCCCATCCATGTACCTGTCCAAATGTTCCTTCTATGTTGTGCTAGTACCTGCCTCCTCTGGCAGCTCGTTCAATGCACCTACCGCCCTTTATGTAAAAAGGTTGCCCCTCAGAAGATTCTGTGCATTTACTTTATCTATTATCCCATGATCTTGTACCCCTCTATAAGATCATAAGTGATAGGAGTAGAATTAGCCATTTGGCCCATCAAGTCTACTCTGTCATTCAATCATGGCTGATCTATCTCTCTCTGCTATCTCTCCCATTCTCCTGCCTTCTCCCCATGACCTCTGACACCCCTCATCCTCCTGCATTCCAAGGAATAAAGTCCTAGCCTGCTCAATCTCTCCCTATGGCTCAGGCCCTCGTGTGTAGAAACATAGAAACATAGAAAATAGGTGCAGGAGTAGGCCATTCGGCCCTTCGAGCCTGCACCGCCATTCGATATGATCATGGCTGATCATCCAACTCAGTATCCCATCCCTGTCTTCTCTCCATACCCCCTGATCCCTTTAGCCACAAGGGCCACATCTAACTCCCTCTTAAATATAGCCAATGAACTGGCCTCAACTACCTTCTGTGGCAGAGAATTCCAGAGATTCACCACTCTCTGTGTGAAAAATGTTTTCCTCATCTCGGTCCTAAAAGATTTCCTCCTAATCCTTAAACTGTGACCCCTTGTTCTGGACTTCCCCAACATCGGGAACAATCTTCCTGCATCTAGCCTGTCCAACCCCTTAAGAATTTTGTAAGTTTTTATAAGATCCCCCCTCAATCTTCTAAATTCTAGCGTGTACTTAGCATGTCTAGCGTGTCTTAGCAACATCCTCGTAAATCTTTCATATAGTCAATAGGTGCAGGAGTAGGCCATTCGGCCCCTTAAGCCAGCACCGCCATTCAATGTGATCATGGCTGGTCATTCACAATCAGTACCCCATTCCTGCCTTCTCCCCATATCCCTTGACTCAGCTATCTTTAAGATCTCTGTCTAACTCTCTTTTGAAAGCATCCAGAGAACCAGCCTCCACCGCCCTCTGAGGCAGAGAATTCCACAGACTCACAAATCTCTGTGAAAAAGTTTTTCCTCTTCTCCGTTCTAAATGGCTGACTCCTTATTCTTAAACTGTGGCTACTGGTTCTGGACTCCCCCAACATCGGGACCATGTTTCCTGCCTCTAGCGTGTCCAAACCTTAATAATCTTATATGTTTCAATAATATGCCCTATCATCCTTCTAAATTCCAGAGTATACAAGACCAGCCACTCCATTCTATCAACATATGACCGTCCCGCCATCCCGGGAATTAACCTGGTGAACTATGCTGCACTCCCTCAATAGCAAGAATGTCCTTCCTCAAATTGGGATACCAAAACTGCACACAGAACTCCAGGTGTGGTCTCACAAGGGCCCTGTACAACTGCAGAAAGACCTCTTTGCTCCTACACTCAATTCCTCTTGTTATGAAGTCCAACATGCCATTTGCTTTCTTCACTCATTGCTGTACCTGCAGTCTTACTTCCAATGACTGATGAACAAGGACCCCCAGATCCCGTTGTACTTCCCCTGTTCCCAACTTGACTCCATTTAGATAATAACTAGACTAAGTGGGACCCGTTGGGTCCCAGCATCACACGGGAGGGCTGGTCACCAATACTGCTAGCCAGTGGGGAGGGGGGGGGCTGTCTGTTGCACTAGTATGGGTGTTGCGGGCCGAAGGTACTGGTTTCCAGAGGGCTAGTATAGACATTGTGGGTCGTATGGATGCTTGGGCAGGCATCCAACTGTTGCAACGATTTTAAAAGCCAAGCCAAGGCAAACAATTGGGCTGCTGCCACCCGACAACCAAAATTCACTTTGTGAACACAAAGTTGTTAAAAAAAGGCGAGGCAAACAATTGAGCTGCAGACATCCGACAACCAAAATTCACTTTGTGAACACAAACTTTTAAAAAAGGGCTGCAGCCACTTTACAGCTGCATCGAGGGGACTCACCGTGGAGTAGACGTGCCTTCAGTGTTATTCGCAGCTCAGTGAGCCGTGACCCTCTCGCTTCCTTGTTCTGGCAGAGACTGAGTGAGACACGACACTTCCTGGTTTTATAGTCCCTCCCCACGGCCGTAGATGGCGGTGTTCTCTCGGAAATCGCAGCACAGTCGGCCAAAAGCGGTCAAGATCAGAGATTTAGTAATATATATAGATAATCTGCCTTCCTGTTTTTGCTACCACAGTGCATATCCTCATATTTATCCTGCATTAAATGCATCTGCCATGCATCTGCCCACTCACTCAACTCAAATCACCCTGCATCCTCATAGCATCCTCCTCGCAGTTCACACTGCCACCCTGCTTTGTGTCATCTGCAAATTTGCTAATGTTACTTTTAATCCCTTCATCTAAATCATTAATGTATATTGTAAATAGCTGCAGTCCCAGTACCAAGCCTTGCGGTACCCCTCTAGTCACTGCCTGCCATTCTAAAAGGGACCAGTGAATCCCTACTCTTTGTTTCCTGTCTGCCAACCAATTTTCTATCCACGTCATTACCCTACCCCAATACCACATGCTCTAATTTTGCCCACTAATCTCCTATGTGGGGCCTTATCAAATGCTTTCTGAAAGTTCTGTACTCTTTCCAGCTTAACAACATCTTTCCTATAACAGGGTGACCAAAACCAAAAATTCTATAGTTATTGGCAAGTAAAACTTCAGAAGTTTCAGAACAGACACACTTTTCTTTAGTGAGATTCAAAACTGCTATTGTCAAAGCCGTTTTCATAAATTACTGAACCATAATCTGCATTTAATGGGCTGAATTATGGAACATAGAATGGGATGGGAGGGGTTCTCCCTCCATGTCAAAGCTTGCTCATCAATTGTGGGTGAGAGGTCCCCACAAGGGATTTAGAATTCCCAAGGGAAAAAATGCAAGAAATTGAGGGGAAAATACTGAACATCATAAATAATAGTCAGGATTTTGCAATTAGAAACCTACATTTAGAACAATCCGTTCATTGCACAATTTTCTACAGACTTTCTGTATCTAAACATGGCATAATTGGAAAGTTAATTGGAATGATGCCCTGAAAAGAGGCACTGGAACTTGTGTGAATGGAATAATTATAACTTATTTCCTTCATAAATCAATGAGTACTGACAGCTTTAAACATTAATTGTCAGTGAGTTTGTTTGCAAGATAATACTGTTTGTGGTTAAATATATACACGTGGCTGAATGGACAAGCCCTTTGTTACGTGTTGGTTTAATGGGTGCCCTTAACTTCATGCCGTTGTGTGTATTTGGATTCTCTTAATGAGATATCTTTATTGTTCCTGGAGGGCAGCTTGGTGCTGATGTCTCTCAACAGCAAACAATTAACATCCCACCCCCCCCCTTCAAATCCTTCAAATAAAATCCTGGGTAGCTATTAAATGAACTTCTTCTTGCGAATGAAACAAGTGAGTTTATTGTCATGTGTCCCTGATAGGACAATGAAACATAAACCAAAGGAATGGTTCGATCTCAAGCCGGGTGTTAAGCAGCCAGGTTGTTGTCTCTATGTCAATGTCTGCCAGGCTCTGAGCTCCATTTGGTGGGTGGTAGAGCGGGCACCCAGAGATGACATGGTTGGCATATTAAATGAAGAATATCATTGAAGATTATAGGGACACATTATCCATTCTGTGAAAATAGTGAAATTCTGTTTTTAAGAGATCACAGCTTTGGGTAGAATGTAACCTGTCATGGCTGCTGGAGGCTGTGTGAGAGCTGCTCCCACAGCATTTAAACTGCATGACTACAGTGGCACGGATTAAAGTAAATACCTTTTGTTTATAGCCTTACAAAATGCAAAAGAACACAAGTTGTTTTGGTTCTCTACCCCACATACCTTTTAGTTTTTGTAGCAGATGTCGATGTTGTTCCAGTTGTGCACTTGGTTTCATTAATCCACTCTCCTTCTTCTTCTTCTATGTGGTGTTTTTTGGCGGTTGGCAAACAACTATTAATCCACTCTCTCATGGGGAACTTTATTTAATCTGTTCATTTTCATTGGGGGTGCAGCAGCCATTTGCAGGAGAGAAGCAATTGCTTACTCAGTGTTAAGTGTAACAGTTATTTTATAATTGCTTGGTTTTATTTCCAATTTCATGTTAATTAATAATACTTCAATTTCATCAAGAAAGTCATGATCCAGTTCTATAAGACTTTGGTTAGGCCACATTAGGAGTATTGAGTGCAGTTCTGGTCATTCCATTGCAGAATGGATGTGGAGTCTATGGAGAGGGTGCATAGGTGGTTTACCAGAATGTTGCTGTGGATTTGAGGGTTTCAGCTATCTATCTAAACCAGCATCTGCAGTTCCTTCCTACACAGGTAGACAGTCAGAACCTTTTTCCCAGGGTGGGAATGTCCAGCACTAGTGGACAGAGCTATAAGGTGAGAGGGGAAAGTTTAATGGCGATGTGCAGGGCAAGTTTTTTACACACAGTCGTGTGGACCTGGAATGCATTGCCAGGGTTGGTGGTGGAAGCAGATGGTGGTGATTAAGAGGCATTTAGATATTCATATTGATGTGCAAGGAATAGAGGGATATGGATGATGTACAGGCAGATGAAATTAGTTTAACTTGGCATCATGTTTGACACAAACATTATGGGCCAAAGGACCAGTTCCTGTGCTGAACTATTCTATGCTCTATGTAATAAATCACCTGCTTCTCTCATTCTGGTTTCAGATTGGGGAAAAAAACAGAGATGATGCCTTGGAAGCCATTAAAGGAAACCTTGCTGGGTTCACAAGGGATGCAAAGATGCACCCAGGCCCTGCTCCACATTCCAGTCAACAAGGTCAGTGTGTCTGTAAATGAATGAAGCTTATTATTGTAGAAATGTCTATCACATTTCGAGGCTTATAATTTGACAAGAAGATGCTCTGGTCAATAATTGTGAAATTATGAGAAAAATTAAAATGATTTGAAACACTGCAGCCTTCCACCCTCACTATTTACCATCCTGGAATATTCATCTAGTACTGAGTGAAAGACATTTTGCACAACTCAACAGTCCATCTGAATAAATGGTGCCAATATTTTGATTTTGTTTTTCACTCAACCCCTTCATAAATCTGTTGTTGGTGTGTTAGATTGAGTGGGATTCTGCTTCCACCATGCCACTAGATGCAGAATATTGAGTATTCAATAGGAAATAAGCAGTAGGCAAATTCTTTGATTTGATTTTAAACTCTTCTTCGTATCCCATATTTCCTAACACTGTGCCTCGATGCAAAGATCTTTCTGAGTGGTACCCACAGCCCGTTATTTGGAGGGATTAACTTTAAGTGATCCTCGTCAACGGGCTTCGACTTCTGTCAAAGAGAAGCTGTCTTCGTGGCAGGATGGATGAATGGAGATGTGAACCAAAGGTTTCAGAAAGGTCTCGACCATCCCTGGTTAAGTCTAAGCTGATTTCCACAGCATTGAAGACACCAAACCTGGATCCTTCTCAGTGAGCGAGGAAAATAAAAACTTGTAATGATTTTGCTTTTGAATGCATTGAAGAAATGAGGTTCGATGAGAATAAGTGATTGAGGTGGTTCATGGCCACTGCCACTGTTCACCAGCTTTGGGTTAGGCACAGACAATACCCCAAGATAGAGTGTTCCAGCAGGAGCAAAAAGAGAAAACCTGTAGTAGAGAGGGAAATTTGTTTCGAAAAAGCTGAAATTAGGCATTAAACTGTTTCCAAATACACAGTGCCAAATGTCAACTTGCTCCCGGTGGTGATGGGAGCCTTATGTACTCACCTATGCTCCTCCGATGTTGAGAAAAGCTTGGCAGATACGTCATTGGGGTTATCAAGTGGGCACCTACTTTCATCGACGTTTCGCTGATTGGACCCACGACGTCTTCAGTAGGCTCAGCTGTGCATTCTGGCGTCCCAGAATCACCCTCCTTTGCATCTGTCTAGTCAGTTATTTGGGAGACCAAATGGGGTCTTTCCTCTTCAGCCAGAGCTACTACTCCGGTCTGCCACCTGCGATGTTTCTTTGGCCTGGCGTAGGGCTTGTCCGCTGATCCCCAGGTCCTTCATCAGTCTTACGGTTGATATTGACACGAATCCTCGACATCCAACTTCTACCGGGCAGATCTTAGCTCTTCAGCCCCGCTGTTCTGTCTCTGCTGCAAGCTCTGTATATCGCAGTTTCTTTCTTTCGAATGCTTCCTGCACAGCATCCTCCCAAGGGACTGTGAGCTCCACAAAATACACCATGCGCTGAGAGTTTGACCCCCCCCCCCCGAACAAAGGCTTAACTGGGGTGGTTGTTCCGAGCGGCAGGGCATTGGTGGTTGTTCTCCTGCTTTCCAGAGTCGCTGCCAGGCATTTGAGCACTTGATTGATTATGTCTCCAGGTGTACTGTCCTTGGGAGAGGCTTACTTTACACCCAGTGAGGATGTGCTTAAGCGTGGCTGGTGTTGAACACAGGGGGCATGATGGATCTTCGCCCAGCCATTGGTTGAGATTTTGTGGGCTAGGAAGGACATCATAGGTTGCCCGAATAAGGAAACTTATCCTGCTCGCCTCCATCTCCCACATGTCCTTCCAGCTGAACTTCCTCTTTTCCACACTCTCCCATCTCATCCACTGGCCCTGTTTAGCTTGCGTCACAGCCTTGGCACACCTACTCGATTCCTCCTGTCGGCGGACTTAGGCCGCGACCAACTTCCGGCACTCCAGTGATGATGCCTTGTTCCAGCAAGGTCACTTTCCGCCAAGCCCCAAGCCACTTCTTCCGTGTGGGATTTACCCTATCATGTCGCCTTGGTGGAGAGCAGATTTTGCCTACTATGTCGCATTCTTAGCCGTCCACTTCTTTCCTGTTGCCAGGGTTGGAGCAGCAGCTCGGATGACAGTGTCCCTTGATTCTGCCAGGGTCACCTCTAGTCTGACTTTAGTGCACTTAAACTCCTCTGTGAGGCTAGAGAGAGGCAGCTGGAATACCTCCTGACCGTACAGGCCTACGATGCTCTGGCACCGAGGAACACCTAACCACTTTCTCACGAAAGAGCTGATTGTTCTTTCGATCTTTAAGTAAGTAAGTTTATTGGCCAAGTATTCACATACAAGGAATTTGCCTTCCAGACTCTTGTGAGGGTGATGTCATACATGGTTACTGGCCACATAAGGCGAGGTAATAACCCAAATTGCAGGCACCCGATTGTAAGATTGTAACTCTAGAATTGCAGTGAAACAGTCCTTTTCTCAGAAGCAGTGCATACAAATACAAATGTTGTCTATTACCTGTGTAGCGGCCTTCTTAGAATTACAGTTTCCATCCAGTTTTATAATACTGAAAAAGATCTGGTTTTAATATAAATTTGAAATACTATATATTCAAATCTCCTTTGATTCAAGTAATGTGACTTCTTAAGCTAAAGCAATAGTCTCAGAGTTTATAATTGTCACATGTACCGAGGTACAGTGTAAACCTTTGTTTTGCATGCTGCCCAAACAAATCAGGTATACCATATATAGATACAATTAGTTCAAACTCGTTCAAAGGGGAAGATAAATAGTGCAGAATACAATTCCCAGAGCCACTGGACAGTTGTTAAGGCTGGCGAAGTTGCTTATCGTACCAATGTCTTGTTCATTTGAAATGAATGTTATTTACAGTATGAGATGTTGAATTAATATATTGCTACGTTGGATTAATTCTTAAATTTAATTGAATTGTGTTTTATTTGACATGTTACATGGTTATTAACAAATGTGAAATACTAACATGCTACTTTATCCTGCTGTGGCTTCATGTAATCTCTTCTAGCAGCAAGACTGCATCTAACAGCATCCCTCTGAATTCCTTAAAAAGGCACAGTGAATATTATTTGTGGCTTTTCGATTAAGAATACTAACCAGTTCACACAGACTCCATGGCTTCCTTGCAATCTTGCTTGTTCCATTTGACTGGTGAAGGAGGAATCTTAGTAACAGTTGCAAGCTCTCGGTTGGCTGTTGTAAAATGAGATGTCATTTGGGAATAGGCAGTGTTATTTTCTTGTATTTAACATGCTTTCGGGAAAAGAAAGTAGACAACTAAAACAAATGTTCTCATTTTTGGGTTTGTCATTATCTTTCTTACATTATTTTTTTTCATACACAAGATTTAAGTGTTGCTTGTTAAGCTCATGTTAATGGCCTTCAACAAAGGAAATCTTAGAGTAAGGCACATTGGTGGGGTCATATATAGGCCGGACTGGGTAAGATTGTCAGGTTAACCTCTGATATTGGTGAACCATAGGTTTTGCAATCATTGGCAGGTTCAGGATCATCATTACCGGCACTAACTTTTTTTAAACTCTAGAATTAATTTAATTATCTAAATTTAAATGCTCAAATTGTTCACGTGGGATATGAACTCACTTCTAGAGGCTACCCAAGACCTCTGGTGTGCAATAACGTAACCACCACACTGCTCTGCTGTCATGTTATAATAAGAAGATTGTTAAGCCCTTTAATTTCAGTGATCATACTCATGTCATTTACAGATAACAAATTACTTTTAAATAATATTTTATTCAGATAAAGTAGATTTTTTAAAATCAGGAATCATTTTAAATAACTTGGTGGTCATGTTGTTAATTAGCAGCATTCTGTCTTCTACAGAATTAATATAATAATAATAATAATAATAATAATAATAATAAACTTTATATCAGACTCAAGGTCCAGACAAGGGGCAACATTACATAAAAATGCGTTGCATATTAAAAAATATCATAAAGTACATATAAAATCTTAGTATATCACTTATAAAAGCATCATAATTTATATATTAAAAAAGAACACAATACATGAATTAAAACCCAGAATAAAAGAATGATCAATGTCCTACAACGAGACAACGATACCAGTGTCTCCACAACTGGGATTTGTAGCGAGTAGTGCTAAACCTTATTTTTGACAAGGCCACAATAATTACATTTTTAGAGTCATTTATACTGCAAATGAATTTATACATATGATTTCTTAGGATAGCTTCTAAAGTACTGACTCCTGCAGCCATAAACATGTTACTAGCACTACACCATCTAGGTTTCCTTAGCAGTGTTCTCATGGCATCATTATATGGCACCTTTAGTCTCTGCAAACTTGTCTTTCCATAGTTCGACCACGGGTGCGCAGTGTAGAGTGGTGTGCAGTATGCTCTAAATAGCGACATCTTCATCACATCTGCACACGCACCAAACTTGCGCAAGAGAATATTCACCTGTACATACAGCATGCATCGTTGCCTATAAATATCCTCATAATCTGTCATTTGTTCTGTAATAAAATGTCCTAGATATTTTACCTTATTACAGACACTAAGATTATTGTCAAACAATTTAAAATCAGGAAATTTTAGACATTTATCCTCTTTGGTTCTACAGATCATAACAGCACTCTTACAAGCATTATATTTAACTAGACCAAGTGCAGACCCGTTGGGTCTGTTTCCCCAACGCGCGTTTGCGGGGGGGGGCTGCAGCATCACCCTCACACTAACCATCCCCCAAACACACAGGTGGGGGGAGAGGGAGACAGGGTGGGGAGAGGGGAGAGTGAGAAGAGGGGAGGGAGGGGAGAGGAGGAGGAGGAAACGGGAGAGATTGGGGAGGGAGAGGAGAACGGGGTAGGGGGAGAGAGAGGGGGATGGGTAGGGGGAGGAGAGAGGGGAGGGCAGGAAGGAGGTGGGGGGAGATGGGGGTGAAGAGGGGTGGGGAGGGGGGAGAGAGGGGGTGGGAGGGGAGGAGGGAGAGGGGTGAGGAGAGAGGGAGAGGGGGAAGGGGAGGGGAGGGGGAAGGGGAGGAGGAGAGTGTGGTGGGGAGGGGATGAGAGAGGGGTGGGGGAGGGGGGGAGAGAGGCGTGGGGGAAGGGGAGAGAGGGAGGGGAAAGAGGAGGGAGAGGGGGAAGAGTGTGGAGGGAGGGGGAAAGTGGTTTGGGGGCGGGGGAAGAGTGGGATGGGAGGGGAGAGGGGAAGGGGGGAGAGAGGGGGAATAGTGGTGAGGGAGGGGGAGGGTAAGAGTGCAGAAGAGGGGCAGAGGCGTAGGGGGAATGGTGGAAGAGGCAGAGATGGGTAGGGGGGAGAGGTGGGTGGAGAGAGGGGGTGGGAGGGGAGGAGGGAGAGGGATGTGGAGAGAGGGAGAGGGGAGATAGGGTGGAAAGGGAGGAGGAGAGAGGTGCGGGAGGGGGTGAGAGAGGGTGGGGGGAGATGAGAGAGGGAGGGGAGGGAGAGGGGGTAGAGTGTGGAGGGAGGGGTAAGGGGAGAGAAGGGGAAGAGTGGAGGGAAGGGGAGAGCGGAGAGAGGGGGAAGAGTGGGGAGGGAGAGGGAAGGGAGGGGGAGAGGTGGGAGATGGTGGGGGGTGGGGGGAGATAAGTGGAAGAATGGGGAGGGGGAGTGGTGGAAGTGGGAGAGAGGGAGGGGGAGTGGTGGAAGAGGGGGGTAGGGGAAGGGGGTGGGGGGAGAAAGGGAGGGAGGGGGAGCGGTGGGGGAAGGGAGGAGAGAAGTGAAAGAGTGGGTAGGGACAGAGGGGTAGGGGGAGTGGTGGAAGAGGGTCAGAGGGGTAGGGGGGAGGGGTGGGGGGAGAGAGGGGGGAAGGGAGGGGGAGAGGGTGGTGGGGGAGGGAGAGGGGTGGGGTAAGGTGGAGAGAAGTGGAAGAGTGGGGAGGGAGGGGTAGGGGAAGTGGTGGAAGAGGGGCAGAGGGGGGTGGGGAGAGAGGGGAGGGGAGGGAGGGGAGGAGGGAGATGGGGTAGGGGAGGGAGGGGGAAGAGTGTGGAGGGAGGGGGAGAGGGGTGGGGGCGGGAGGAGGAGGGGAGGAGGGGGTGATGAGAGGAGGGTGGGGAGGAGAGGGGAGGGGGAGGGAGGGGGAAGAGTGGAGGGAGGGGGAAGAGTGGGGAGGGGGAGATGGAGAGTGGGAGGAGAGAGGGATGGGGAGGGGGAGAGGTGTGGGGGAGGGAGGGGTGGGGGGAGAGAGGGGGAAGAGTGGGGAGGGAGAGTGGGAGGGGGGAGAGAAGTGTGAGAGTAGGGGGGAGGGTAGGGGGGTAGGAGTGGTGGAAGAGGGACACGGGTAGGGGAAGGGGTGGGGGGGATAGAGGGGAGGGGGAAGGGAGGGGGGGGGAGAGAGGGGTGGGGGAGGGAGAGGGGTGGGGTAAGGGGGAGAGAAGTGGAAGAGTGGGGAGGGAGGGGTACGGAGAGTGGTGGAAGAGGGACAGAGGGGTAGGGAGAAGGGTTGGGGAGAGAGAGGGAAGGGGTGGGGTAAAGAGGGAAGGGGGGTGGGGAGAGAGGGATGGGGGTGGGAGGAGGAGGGGGAAGGAGAGGGAGAAAGGTGAGGAGAGGAAGATGGAGAGGGGGAAGAGAGAGGGGCGGGGGGGGAGAGAGGTGTGGGGGAGGGAGGCGAGGAGGGAGATGGGGTAGGGGTTTGAGGTGGAAGAGTGTGGATGGAGGGGGAAGGGGGGAGTGGGAAGGGGGGTGGTCTGAGAGAGGGATGGGGGTGGGAGGAGAGGGGGGAGGAGAGAGGGGAGGGGGAGGTGAGAGGGATGGAGAGGTGTGGGGGAGGGGGGGAGGGAGATTGGATAGGGGAGGGAGGGGGAGAGGGGTGGGGGGAGAGAGGGGAAATAGTGGGGAGGGAGAGTGAAAGGGGGAGGGGCAGTTCATCTGTTCCCCATTCCCTATCACCCCCAATCCTGTTTCTCTATTCCCACATGTGATGACGCGCTTCGACACAGGCTGCGGGGGTGGGGTGGGCTGGGGCTGGGGCTGGTGCAAAGACATATGTAAATGGATCCATTCCGATTGGACATCTGTGAGCATTGGGCATTGTGACATCACACGATGTAACGTTCGCCAACATTCTATGGGTGAGAGCTGTTCTTTTTAACATTTTGAAATCTTGAGGGAGAAGGATTTTATTAAAAATGTGTGCATAAACACGACGAAATTTAATCAGGGGTGGATATTTGGAATGAAAAGTGAAATCTACCGGAATGGAAAAAATCTTGGCGTTTCTGTGTGTGGTGTTGGCGTAGCAACGAATCAAAGGCTGGCACCCACAGACACAGCCAGGCAGAAACACACACACACGCACGCACGCGCACACACACACACGCGCACACACACACACACACACACACACACACACACACACACACACACCTACCTGCATACGTAATATGGATGATGGGTAAACCAGTGGGCATACCAGTAGGCCAGAATTCTCACAATGTATTTAGGCACCCCTCTTTTTTTTTGGTTTCTGCAGTCATACAAGAAAAGAACCAAGACACACACCAACACAATTTACACAAACATCCATCACAGTGAATCTCCTCCTCACTGTGATGGAAGGCAAAGTCTTGACTCTCCCCTGCTCTCCATTCCTCTCCCAAAGTCAAAGTCCCCGGCGGGCGCTAGCAAGTCCCACGGCCACTTAAAGCCGCGCCGGGCGATGTAAGGCCCTGCCCCGGGTCTTGATGTTGGAGCCATCGGCGAGCGCTAGCAAGTCCCACGGCCACTTAAAGCCGCGCCGGGCGATGTAAGGCCCTGCTCCGGGTCCTTTGTTGGAGCCCCCGGTGGGCGCTAGCAAGTCCGTGGCCATTTAAAGCCGCGCCGGGCGATGTAAGGCCCTGCTCCAGGTCACTCTCAACCCCGCAATTCGAGCGGGAGAAGTCGCCGTTGCCGGTGCCCCACAAAGCGGTCTCCCACCGGGGACCCCCGAGCTCCCGGTGGCACCATCCACCGGAGTCGGGTCGCAGCAGCGAGCCACCACAGCTCTCCACGCTCCGAAGCTGGCCAGCTCCACGATGGTAGGTCCGCAGCTCCGCAGGCCAACGGCAACGGAGACCCGACAGGGAAAAGGTCGGGTCCCCGTACAGGGAAGAGATCTAAAAGTTTCCCCCACCCACCCCCTTGACCCCCACACATACACAGTCAAAAACCCACCACAAACTATACACTCAACAGGATGATTTAAAAAAAAAAGACAGACGGACTGCAGAGGCCGCTGCGACGTCGGTCGCGCCGCCAACCCACTTAATATATATGCATAAGTCAGTGTCATGTTTAGCTTTAAACCCAAAATGGTTATCTATGGAGTTAACAAACTCATTTATTCTATCCAGCAGAACTCTTTCTAAAACTTTTGACAATATGCTGGCTAAAGCTATGGGCCTGTAATTATTTAGGCTGCCTACTTTACGAGCTTTGTCCTTAATGACCGACACTAACAGAACAGAGAACATTGAGTCTGGTAACAAGCCATGAATCATAAAGCCAGTAAAACAAATAGCAAGGAGAGGAGCTATCCTCATACTCGCTTACTTAAGATGTTCAGCAGAAATATGATCCATGCCACTTGCTTTGTTGTTGGACAGTTTGTTCATGGCATGATACACCTCATGTGACATAATCACCATTGAGTCATTGCTCTCAATATTGTCCACCCGATACAAGTCACCTTGGACACAGTTGAATAAAGTACTATAATGTTGTCGCCATCACTCCGCGATATTAGCTGTTCTGGAGATTCCATCTACAGTGCATGGTAGAGATTGTTTTGCAACTGTTAAGAGCTCTCACTTCTTTCCAAAAATCTGTAGCATTGTTACTGAGCAGCTTCTTAGCCATGGAATCAGCCCTCATAGCTTGCTCATTTTTACAGATGAAGCGAACAGCATACTCATACCTTGCATTAGTGAGCTTCTTGCACTCAAACACATGCCCCTGTCTGGGTCTACCTGCCATAGCCCATGATTTGGTGGCTTCACGGGCTTCAGTATGATACTCAGCTACATACTTATTCCAGCCAGGCCTGATGTTATGTGTCTTATTTTTATGCTTGCAGTAGGGCTTACTACCTACATATAGAGTGCTTACTATATCATTATACATGGAGCAGATATCTCTCCTATGCTTCATATCCTTACAATTAACATTACTACACATTATTGCGTCTTTAGGTAGATGTACCTAATTAATCAGTTCTAAAATGCTGACTGACAACAGAGAAATTAGTGATTTTGTATTGGCAATAAAAAGTAGATAATTTGAAATCAATGCAAATAATTGTTGCTCGATCCATTCCGCAGAAAATGATGTCCAGGCAACAATTTGATGTCATAATGTCAAATCTTCAGCTTTCTCTCACCATGCTTGTTGTTGCTGCTTTTGGAAAGAAGTAATTGTTTGCAAACTCTGTTCAGCGCTTAACCAATTTACAGGGCTTACACTGCTAATTCAGTTATTACTAGTCTTTTCTTACACCATGTAATGAAACATGTTGGATAACTGTTTTAGTCAACATAAACCCAGTAAATGAATAGCAATGCTTTAATGTATTATGAAGTGTGTATGAATGGAACCATAGATTACTTATTTATCAGGAATCCTTTATTAATCACCAAATTGCTGGCTGTTGGAAGTGTGGAGCTCGAAATGGAAGAGGCCGGCAGGATTACGTAGCTGTTATTGCAAGCTTCATTGTTCCCTTCCTCAGATGCATCCTCAGTTGTGTTGTCTTCAAGCATTCTCAGCTTTTGGTGCAGCTTTGTTTTCTGTCTTTGGAAATGTTCCTGTAGACTATTTGATAGATGCTGCCTCACCCACTGAGTTTCTCCAGCATTTTTGTCTCCCTGTGAACTATGGCATTTTACCACGAAATAGCTGTCTACATCAGCAATGTATCTGCTGGTTTCCATGCTTTATTTTTACTAATCTTTCGGGTGGTTATCAATTTTCAATTTTCACATCAATTTTCCTTCATGCAGAACACATAAAAAGGGTTAATTTCTGAGATAAAGAGGAGAATTGCTTGTAGACACAACATGCTGGAGCAACTCAGGGGGTCAGGCAGCATCTCTGGAGAGAAGGAATGGGTGACATTTCGGGTTGAGACCCTTCTTCAGAGAGGTGCTGAAGTATGTTCTGAAAGGCTTTTGTAGTTTGAGCTTCACTGTCATGTTCTTAGAAATAGACAAACTGCGTTTAATACAGAGACATAATATATTAATCAGTCTATATGTACTTGTATTTTCTTATTATTTTAGTTTAATTTGTGTTGCCTTATTTTGATTTATCCATTTTACAGATACTCCCCAGTCATCCCTATCAACTGCCCCTCCTTCCCAATCCCCTGCTTTTTCTGACGATGAAGAATTCAATGACTTTGTTCAAGGGCCTGATTCTGCCGCACCTGCGGCTCCCACCAGTTTCCAGCAGTTCCAACCCTTCTGCCCCACGTTAGAGTCTGGGCTGCAGTCTGAGCTGGCTGCAGCTCCGGCCCAACATGGTAGCTCACACCACCCTAAAGCTTCTACTGCATTGTATGCCACAGCAGGGCATTCAGCAAAACACAGCCAAGGTAACAAGTACTGAACTTATTTTAAATTGTTCATTTTAAAAAACCGAATTTAAAAAAATTATGAGAAGGAAATTATTATATTGAATTTGTGTGATTGCAAAATATTATACATATATTACATTAATTTATTTTTTCAACTCATAAAAACATAACCATGATGAATTATTTTAGATTTTTGATCCTTTGTGTCAAAGGAGAATGTTTGACTAAAAAAAAAAGATGCATTCTTAATTGCTACAGCATCTTTAGGAGCTCAGGCTTAATATTTAAGTCTAAAATTTTATTGTAACTAACTTAAAATTCACTAAACTAAGCTGGGAAACACTTGTTCCACCTCCTGTTTGTTTAGGCCTTTCATTAGAAGAGAAAATGTTTGCTTCCTGTGATTTCAGCATGCCCAAACAGGCACACATTAAATTTAACAAGTCTGAGCCCAAGGCCCACTTTGGGTCTAAAGCCTCAGTCTCGACTCAGTTTCAGCCCAGTGCCAAGGCCTGTAACTGGGGCATCCAGTCTGAAAGTCTCAGTGGTGTCTTCACAGCAGACATGCCAAAGGAACCTGAGCCAGAGTCACCTGCCAAAGAGAGTGGTGAGCAAACTTTTTTTTCCAATCACTAATAACCAGGCTTCCGCAAAGTCAGAACAATTATATCTCTTTATAATTTTAGTTGATAATTTGTTAACCTTTTAATAATTACTTCTCATCGCATATTGTCTCTTTGATCTATCACAATTTATTTGCCTGAATGACAGGTTTTTGCACCTCGTCTATTATAACATTTATTGAACTTTATTCATAGACTGCTGCTGTGCTGGTTTAGGTGAAAACAAGTTCCCCCTCTATAACACAGTTGATCAATACAGCTGTAAGAATTCTGTTACGCATTGTACTTCAAGTTTAATCTTTGCATGTAATTAAGCAAGTCAAACATAAGAAAATAAAATCTCTTGTGATGACTTTGAGGACCTTAAAGTAATCATAAGGATATTAATTAACCTTCCACTTTGACCATTTACATGCAACCTTCTTGACTGAATTTGTTGAAATGTTGATATTGAAATGCTGGACTCCAGCGAAAAATGCCACCAACATTTTTCATTGTTAAAAATTCTTGATATTAAAATATATGATTATATCAAAGATTGTTATTTTATTTTCTGTGGTTATGTTAATATTCTTTGGCTCAAATCTTGAATCCTTGGAGAAAAAGATGAATAATTTGCATGTTCTCTAAATATGCTGCCTGACCTGCTGAGTTTCTCCAGCAACTTGTCCTTTTTGTCAACCAGCTTCTGCAGTTCCTTGTGTCTCTGAATATTTTTGCAGATGTTTTAAAATAATTCCATGCCTTATGGAAGCTTGGTAATCATTAGTGTGGGATTCATAATAGTAGCTGTAACATGGAATTACACAGCATAAAAACAGGCCCATAAACAGGCTAAACTTACCCATGCTGGTCAATATATGCCCCATCTGCCTGCGTTTGGCCATATCTCTAAACCTATCCTATCCATGTACTTGTCTAAATGTTTCAACTACTTTCAGCTCGCTCCATATACCCATCACTCTTTGTGTAAAAAGCTGTCCCTCGGGTTCCTATCAAATCTTCCACCCCCGCCCCCCCCCCTCCCTCACCTTAAACCTATGTCCTCTGGTTCTCGATTCACCTACTTTGGGTAAAGGACTCTGCATTTACCTTATCTATTCCACTCATGATTGTGTATACCTCTATAAGATCACCCCTCATCTTCATGTCTTGTACAACTGTAATTGACCTCCCAACTTATTTTCTCTAACTAATGTGCTGAAAGCCTTCTTGACCACTCTGTCTACTGGTCATAAGGTCATAAGGAATAGGAGTAGAATTAGGCCATTCGGCCCATCAAGTCTACTCCGCCTTTCAATCCTGGCTGATCTATCTCTTGCTCCTAACCCCATTCTCCTACCTTCTCCCCATAACCATGACACCTGTACGCTACTTTCAAGGAATTATGTACCTGCACTCGTAGATTCCTCCCCAGGAAATACTCCCCAGAGCCCTGCCATTCAGTGTGTAGATCCGGCCCTGGTTTGACTTCCCAAAATACAACACTTCGAACTTCTCTGTATTAAACTCCATTAACCATTCCTCAACCCCCCCCCCGCCCAATTGATCACGATACTGCTGTAACTTTTGACAATCATTTTGCCACACATTTTACACTGCCATCCATTACAATACAATAATACAATATTTATTGTCATTTGAACCTCAGTGAGGCTCAAACGAAACTCTGTTTCTACAGCCATACAAACAAAAAAACAATTCCTACTGGACACACAACCAATCCATCACAGTGAACCTCCTCCTCACTGTGATGGAAGGCAAAGTCTTTTCTCTCCCCTGCTCTCCATTTTTCTCCCGATGTTGAAGCCCCAGGCGGGCGATGGTAAGTCCCACGGCCATTTTAGGCCGCGCCGGGCGATGTACGGCTCCGCTCCAGGCCCAAAAGTCACAATGTTGGAGCCCCCGGCGGGCGCTGGAATGTCCCTCGGCCATTAAAGCCACGCTGGTCGATGCACGGCCCCGCTCCGGGTCGTTCCAACATTTCAGTGTCATCTGTAAACTTACTAATTCTGCTTCGTATGTTCTCATCCAAATCATTGATATAGATGACAAACAGCAATGGACCCAGCACAGAACCCTGAGGTACACCACTAGTCACGAGCCTCCATTCTGAAAAACAATCTTCCACCATCATCATCTGCTTCCTTACATGAAGCCAATTTTCAATCCAGTCATAGAGTCATACAGCATGGATACATCGGCCCAACCTGCCCACGCTGATCAACATGTCCCATCTACATTAGTCACATCTGTCTGCGTTTGGCCCACATCCCTCTAAACCTATCCTATCCTATCCACGTACATGTCTAAATGTTTCTTAAACGTTGTGATAGTACGTGCCTCAACTACCTCCTCCGGCAGCTCATTCCATATACCCACCACTCTTTGTGTAAAAATGTTATCCATCAGGCTCCTATTAAATCTTTTCCCCCATACCTTAAACCTATGTCCTCTGGTTCTCGATTCCCCTACTCTGGGCAAGAGACACTATGCATTTACCCGATCTATACCTTTCATGATTTTGTACACATTTAAGATCACCCCTCACCCTCCTGCGCTCCAAGGAAAAAAGTCCTAGCCTGCTCAACCACTTCAGTAGAACAGGTCCTCAAGTCCTGTCAACATTCTTGTATCTCCTCTGCACCCTTTCTTATAACATGGTGACCAAAACTGAACATATATTGTAAATGTGGCCTCATCAATGTCTAATATAACTGCAATATGACCCTCCAACATCTATACTCAATGTGAGTGGAAAGGAATACAGATGCTGGTTTAAACCGAAGATAGACACAAAAAGCTGGAGTAACTCAGCGGGACAGGCAGCATCTCTTGAGAGAAGGAATGGGTGATGTTTCGGGTTGAGACCCTTCAGACTAGTTAGGGATAAGGGAAACGAGAGATATAGACAATGTATTCAATATATACTCAATACTCTGACTGATGATGGCCAAAGTGCCAAAAGCCTTTTTGACCACCCTATCTACCAGCAATGCCACTTTCAAGGAACTATGTTACCTGCACACCTGGATCCCTCTGCTCTACAGCCCACCTGCCCAACTGGTAAAGATCCTGTTACAATTTTTGACAACCATCTTCACTATCTGCAATACCACCCACTTCCATGAAGCCAATTTTCTATCCATTCAGCTATCTCTCCTTGGATCCTATGTGCTCTAACCTTTCAGAGCAGCTGGTCATACAGAACCTTGTAAATGCCTTGCTGAAACATCTACAGCTCTAGCCTCATCAACCTTTTTGGTCCCATCTTCAAAAAACAATCAGATGCTTGAGATATGACCTCCCAGGTACAAAACCATATTGACTATCCCTAATCAGCCCTTGTCCATCTCAGTGCATGTATATCTTATTCCTCAGAATACTCTCTTGTCACCTACTGACCACAGATGCTAGACTCCATGGCCTGTATTTTCCTGGCTTTTCACTGGAGCCCTTCAATAGAGGCACAACATTTGCCACCCTCCAGTCTTCTGCAACCTACCTCACCAGTGTTTAATGATGACTCGTAAATCTCAGCCAGGGGGGCCTGCAATTTCCTCTCTAGCTTCCCACAGTGTACTCGGCTATATCTGATTTTGCCTGGATGATTTGTCTACATTCTGTCAGGACCTTCAACATCTCATCGGCCGTAATATTGACTGCTCTCAAGACACTTCCGTTGACTGACCCAAGTTCCCCAGTTCTCGTATCTTTCTCCACAGTAAAAATCAGAGAAATACTCATTAAGGACCTTGCCCCTCCTGTGGCTCCATGCAGGGTTAACCACTTTGATTGCTGAGGGGTCCCACTCTCTCTCTCTGGTACCCTTATCTCAATTTATGTACATAAAATCTCTTGGGATTGTGGTTAATGCTATCTGCCACAGCTATCTCCTATCCCCATTTTGCCCTCCTGATTTAATTTTTTAGCTTGCTCCTTAGTTTCTGGAACTCCTCCAGAGGTACACTTGATCTCAGTGGCTTATACCTGCCGCTGCCTCCTTCTTACTCTTGACCTGAGCCGCTATTCCCTTCGTCATCCATGCTTCCTTACACTTATCTGCTTTGCCCTTCACTCTAACGGGAACGTGCATGTTCTGGACTTATCAGCACACTTTTAAAAACAACCCACTTTCCTGACGTTCCTTTTCCTTCAAACAACCTACTGCAGTCAACCTGAGTGAGTTTTTGTCTGATACCCTCAAAGTTGGCCCTGCTGCAATTTAGAATTTTAACTCGTGGGCTTGCTGTGTCTCTCTCCATAACTATCTTAAACCTAATCGAACAATGGTCGCTGGTCCCAAAAGGCTCATTCACGAACACTTCATCCACTTGTGTCTCCCAATTTCCCAAAACTGGATCAAGCATAACCCACTCCCCATGTGGGGCTCTCTACATATTGCCAGAGTAAACATTTGACAAATTCCAGAGTACCTAGAGGAAACTCTGTTAAATCATGGCCTACCTATTACCAAGCCATCACGTTTTATTTCTTTGTGATGAAAACCAGATTATGAACTAGAATAAAGCTGGTATGTTACCAGCAATGTATATGTGTGTGCAGATTGTATTCCAGTAATACAGTATTGTTTATTATATGTTCAAGTGTAAGCAGTGTCCTTTCATGGGACACCATAGTGACTTTAACAGCTGCAGTTGTGTGTGGTCATCTTGCCACATTGGGTTGCAACAGCGTAATGTGAATATATATGATTATTGCAGTACTTTGGAGGAGGACTGAGAGGAGGTTAGATGGTTACCCAAAAGGAGAGGGAATAGTGCAGTCTGGTGGCCGGTTCAGGAGGAGGCCAGAACAGTCTAGTTAGCACACGGTTCATGTATATCAGAAAATTCAAATGAAAAGTGTGATGGTGTTGGTCTCCATTAGGGTTAGGGTTATAATATAACCGATAAAAGCCAGTTGCAAAAGTGAAAGAATCTCTTGGAAAAATGGCGACTACTGGTTCTGTATTTAACTCCTGACACTTTCAATTTATCAGGTTTAACAATGTATTGGTTTATTGACCAATGAGGGAAGTATCTGATATATCAAACATGTTCCAAGGATTGAATGACCATAAAGAACTTGGTTTAATATATTTTTTTTTCTTTGATTAACATTTTACTGATCATCTTGGATGTTTTACAGAAATCTTAAACTGGAATTCGGCATATTATGAAACTGTCACATTGCAACATAAATAACATATTTCTGGAATAAGTCTTACACCAGGCTAGCTATTTTATTTCACTTAGTAAGTAGTCATTTACTTTATTTCCTTAGGTGTCGGTGTGTACCCTGCACAGGATACGCTTCAACCCATGCTTCCTCCATGGCTGTTCAATGACAATCTTGTCCCAGGTACAGTGGATTTTGTTTGTTCAAACCTCCAGCTGAAAGTGATTCATGGGCTTTTTTTCACATGGTGCTCCCATGTATTTTCATTCATTCTTTGGGGTGTTGTCTTGACAGGCAAGGTCACCATTTATTGCCCATCTCTCATTGTCCTTTGGATGGTGGTGATGGCATATAACCTCACTGATGTTGGACAGGGGGTTTGAGACCCCACTTATGTCTATAATGTACTCAAACAATTCAATTTTAGGAAATACAAGCAAGATAATTATAATTTAACTCTGCTGACTTTTCATTTCTGTAAATTCCACCTAAATAATATTCCAACAGAACTCTACAGGAAAGTTCTTGAAGTCACTCTCTCCCCTGTGGGTATTGAGACAGCAAAACTTTATCCAATTCTTCTGTCATCGGGATTACCCAGAGAGATGCTGGGCCAAATATGGGCTCTTGCTAATCGCGCAACTCCTGGCAAACTAACGAAAGAGGAACTGTATACAGTATTGGCTATGGTAGCCATGTCACAGGTATTGTAACATTGGCTATTTTCTATAATTAATAACACTGCTGTAATTTCTACATGGTGAAGCCAAAATGTATAAAAATGGCCTTTAATAAAATCTGACAATGTGCACTTTAACCACATGTGATTTTTTTCTATTACAAATCTGAAATTGTGGTGTACAGAGGCAAATAAATAAATGATGGGTCTTTGTCCCAAACATTATAAAGGGTACTGTAGAGCTATTAATGTGATTCAGTAGTACAAAACAATCTTAAATATCTCATAACTGACCATCAGCATGTTTTGAAAGTATTATTGAGATTGTTTAATAGGCGTAGACTCTTTTTTAAAAGGGAAGAGATTGAGAAATGTGAGATGCAAAGGGACTTGAGGGTGCTGGTGCGGGATTTAGAAGATTGAGTGGGGATCTTATAGAAGCTTATTAATTCTTAAGGGGTTGGACAGGCTAGATGCAGGAAGATTGTTCCCGATGTTGGGGAAGTCCAGAACAAGGGGTCACAGTTTAAGGATAATGGGAAGTCTTTTAGGACCGAGATGAGAAAAACATTTTTCACACAGAGAGTGGTGAATCTGTGGAATTCTCTGCCACAGAAGGTAGTTGAGGCCAGTTCATTGGCTATATTTAGGAGGCAGTTAGATGTGGCCCTTGTGGCTAAAGGCATCAGGGGGTATGGAGAGAAGGCAGGTACAGGATACTGAGTTGGATGATTAGCCATGATCATATTGAATGGCGGTGCAGGCTCGAAGGGCCGAATGGCCTACTCCTGTACCTATTTTCTATGTTTCTATGGTTCTGTTCCTAAAGGGTTAATTTGCAGGTTGAGTTGGTAGTTAGGAAACAAATGCACGTTAGCATTCATTTTGAGAGGACTAATATATAAGCAAGGATGTAATGCTGAGGGTTTATAAGGTACTGGCCAGACCATATTTGGAGTATTGGGAGCAGTTTTGGGCCGCAGATCTGAGGAAACGATTTAGACTTTAGTTGCTGCACAGAAACAGGCCCTTCGGCCCACTGAGTCCACGCTGACCAACGATTACCCCCGTACACTAGCACTACCCTACACACTAGGGACAATTTACAATTTTTACAAAAGCCAATTAACCTACTAACCTTTACACATTTAGAATGTGTGAAGAGACCAGAGCACAGCAGACAGCACCCATAGTCCGGATCGAACCCAGGTCACTGGCACTGTAAGGCAGCAACTCTACTGCTACGCCACTGTGCTGGCATTGGAGAGGGTCCAGAGGAGGTTTGGGTTAACGTATGAGGACCATTTCATGGCTCTGGGCGTGTATTCACTTAGAAGGATTAAGAGGGATCTTATTGAAACCTACCGACTAATCAAAGGCCTGCATAGAGTAGAAGTGGCAAGGGTATTTCCAGTACAGGGAGTCTATGACCAGGGGCATAGCCTCATAGTGAAACGACGAACCTTTAGAAAGGAGATGAGGAGGAATTTCTTAAGCTTCAGGGTAGTGAATCTGTGGAATTCATTGCTACAGAGGGCAGTGGAGGCCACCTCTAAGGGTATTTTTAAAGCAGTGATTGCCAGGTTCTTGATTAGTCAGGCTTCATCTATAATGAAGCTAATGGATTCCCCCTGACAACTCCCAAAGCATTTATAATCCCAACTGTATCAATAACATTTAAAATACCATAAAATAACAGTTTCTTTGAAAATATCTCATTGCAATGCCGACAATCACTGTCAGTGGCCTCGCATTTGACTGACAATAGACAATAGGTGCAGGAGTAGGCCATTCGCCCCATCGAGCCAGCACCGCCATTCAATGTGATCATGGCTGATCATCCACAATCAGTACCCCGTTCCTGCCTTCTCCCCATATCCCCATGACTCCGCATATCTTTAAGAGCTCTATCTAACTCTCTCTTGAAAGTATCCAGAGAACCGGCCTCCACCGCCCTCAGAGAATTCCACAGACTCACAACTCTCTGTGTGAAAAAGTATTTCCTCATCTACGTTCTAAATGGCTTACCCCTTATTCTTAAACTGTAGCCCCTGGTTCTGGACTCCCCCAACATTGGGAACATGTTTCCTGCCTCAAGTGTATCCAAACCCTTAATAGTCTTATATGTTTCAATAAGATCCCCTCTCACCCTTCTAAATTCCAGAGTATACAAGCCCAGCCGCTCCATTCTATCAACATATGACAGTCTCGCCATCCCGGGAATTAACCGTGAACCTACGCTGCACTCCCTCAATTGCAAGAATATCCTTCCTCAAATTAGGGCCCTGTACAACTGCAGAAGGACCTCTTTGCTCCTATACTCGTCTCCTCTTGTTATGAAGGTCAATATGCCATTCGCTTTCTTCATTGCCTGCTGTACCTGCATGCTTACTTTCAGTGACTGATGAACAAGGACCCCCCAAATCCCGTTCTAGTTCCCCTTTTCCCAACTTGACACCCCTTAGATAATAATCTGCCTTCCTGTTTTTACCACCAAAGTGGATAACCTCACATTTATCCACATTAAACTGCATCTGCCATGCATCTGCCCACTCACCAACCTGTCCAAGTCTCCCTTCATCCTCATAGCATCCTCCTCACAGTTCACACTGCCACCCAGCTTTGTGCCATCTGCAAATTTGCTAATGTTACTTTGAATCCCATCATCTAAATCAAAGTAAGTACAAACTTTAAGTTGTCAAATTGATGGGCCCTATGGTCTGTCAAATATTGTTTTCAATAGGCAAGTGAATGTATTGGAAACTTATTATTTCTGGATACCTAGCATATACATTGGATTATATCTGCATAATTGGCCAATGTGATTTGGTTCTAAATTATACTAATCAGTGTTTTTTTTGTTTCAGAGGGGCATTCCTGCATTGAATCTTGAAAATCTCAACCAGTTTTCATCAGCTCCTCTTCCTACGCTAAATGCAATGGCGATGACTTCAGTTCCACAGCAACCCATGCTTTCCATGGCTTCGGGTGCAAGTCTGTCTGTTCAAGCAGGAATGGATCTTCCCACGCCACTGGGTGGTAGCACTGTCCCAGTTTCCAGTAGCTTTATGACATCATTTCCTGTCAATCAGGTAACAGTATTATTAAAACAACAAGTACATGATATCCCAGAAATTCTTAACCAAATCACATGGTGCTTCTGTGATTGAGAGCTGGGTACGGAAGTAAAATAGCGCTGAGATAATCGACAGCCACCTTCTGTTTGTCATAGCATTAACAACAAGAAAATGTACTCCATGCTGCATTCTCATGAAACAATTACTTCTGTTGGTCAGTGTAGCAATGTCACAAAATTTTGAGATTTATAAAAATCAAGTCTGCAATTTATCCCATCAGATAAAGCATAAAAAGAAGTTTAATTTGACATCTAATTCACTTTCATATCTTCAGTATTAAAAAAGTTATGGCCATTTTCATACTCGGAAATTAGCATCTTGTTCCCTATTGATTTTCCATTGACTTAACACAAAAGCTGTGATCAAGGAGAGTGAAATGGCCATAACTTTATTAAAAATTAAGAGAACTGAAAGACATTTTCAGTTATTATAGATAGAAGCATTCTGAAACAAATATTAAATAATCTTACTTGGATGACCTGAAATTAAAGCATATAATTAGTTAGTTACCCAATTGTAGCTAATTCCAAAATTCAATTACTAGATCTAAACATCAATCCATTTCTTAAGAAAAGATTAACATTTTTAAATAGCCTAAGTATCCAAAGAACATTCACACAAGAATTCACAATAAAACATGATTTTTAAATCTCATTGACATTAATTTATAGGCCAAATGGAAGGGATTTAGTGTTCAATTGCTGTAAATTAATGGCCATTTAAATCAGCTTGCCAGTGGGATTCTGTGGAACGCACTGGTTTGGAACGCTGCCATTGCGGTGGATTTGTAGCCCATATGCCCAGAAAGATACTGCGGGATTAAATGGGCCCCCAAGTCAGCTACTCGAAACATAACATTTTGAATAAATGGATCTTTAGAAGCCCTTTTTAATGTAAAAATAACAACCTAACTTGCCTTGTCCCCTACATGAGATCCGTCCCGTTGTCGGGGTTCGAGGCTTTAGAGGATGATTTTTAATCTACTATAACAATTAAATAACCCAATTTAGTTTAAAAATACCTGCAGCAAACGAATTTCGCAGCGATTTTTCGTCAGCAACTTCGATTTCAACAGCCTAGAGAAAATCGCGTTTTAAACCCGCCCCCCCCCCTCAAAGGCGCCAAAGTCACGCACACGGGCAGCGGCAGAACTGCAACGCCGCTGAATAAGTTTTGCAACATACCTAGTCAATGCGCCAAAGATATCCAATAACAGGAATAAAGTTAATATCTTTTAAAGAGTATAATCAGTTGGCTGCCTTGAAAAAAAAATTACAGAGGTAATCTACAAAAATAGAAAAAGTATGATAAACTTGTATTCCTTTAATGATCAATGATAAAGTTGTAATGAGAGACACCTTTCAGCTATTGCCTGAGAGTGATGATTCTCCTTCCAAGGCACTGGCTGATTATATATTGCCTCCTGCATTATTTACAAACTGTGCTTCTGTGCAAAGTACAACCCTGATAGCGCTCTGAGAGCTGGTTGGTAATTGCAGGTGAGCATCCCATAACCCAATTCCCACTATGTGTTACAAGTCTAGAGTCAAGTGAGTTTATTGTCATGTGTCCCAGATAGGACAATGAAATTCCTGCTTGCTGCAGCACAACAGAATGTTGTAGGCATAAATACAGAACAAATCAGTGTGTCAACAGATCAGTGTTCTCATCAACATGTTGGAAGTCCACTCTTCTTAGCTTTGACCCTGTGTTGGAATTAATTCTTCAAGCACCATCAACTATCCAGAACCTAGTCCAAGTCTATCCAGCCTCTCCCTGTGGCTAATACCCCCTAATCCAGTATACCCCTAATACCCTCCGCTTCTATTCCTCTTCTGATTTTATAGATCTCTATATGATCACCCATCAGCCTCTTTTGATCCAAGGAGTAAAATCCTGGCCCGTCTTACCTCTCCCTATAGCTCAGGGCCTCAAGTCCTGGTAACATTCTCATAAATCTTCTCCACTAAACTCTTACCACCATAACAACATCCTTCCTATAGCAGGGTGACCAAAACTGAACATAATACTCCATAGAAACATAGAAACATAGAAAACAGGTGCAGGAGTAGGCCATTCGACCCTTCGAGCCTGCACCGCCATTCGATATGATCATGGCTGATCATCCAACTCAGTATCCCATCCCTGCCTTCTCTCCATACCCCCTGATCTCTTTAGCCACAAGGGCCACATCTAATTCCCTCTTAAATATAGCCAATGAACTGGCCTCAACTACCTTCTGTGTCAGAGAATTCCACAGATTCACCACTCTCTGTGTAAAAAATGATTTTCTCGTCTCGGTCCTAAAAGATTTCCCCCTTATCCTTAAACTGTGACCCCTAGTTCTGGACTTCCCCAACATCTGGAATAATCTTCCTGCATCTAGCCTGTTCAACCCCTTAAGAATTTTGTAAGTTTCTATAAGATCCCCCCTCAATCTCCAAATGCGGTCTCACCAATATCTTATACAACAGTATCATCCCAACCTCCATACTCAAAACCCTCACTAATGAAGGCCACTGTCCTAGAGATTATCCAGGGAATTATAGGCCAGTGAGCCTCAAGTCAATGGTAAGAAAGTAAATGGGGATTATTCTTTGGGATAGGATTTACTTCCATTTTGGGTTAATTAGGAACAGTCAGTATGGCTTGGTACACAGCAGGACACATCTCACATCGTACTTGCACAGTAGCACAGAGATAGAGATACAGCACGTACAGCTCCAGCATCCCGAGTTCTTGTCACTATGGGTACAGCTACGGGTACTTGTCACTATGGAGCTTGTACATTCTCCCCATGACCTGTGTGGGTTTTTCTCCGAGACTTCAGTTTCCTCCCACACACCAAAGACGTATAGGTTTGTAGGTTAATTGGCTTGGTATAAATGCAAAAAATTGGTCCTAGTGTAGGATAGTATTCATGTGTGGGGATCGCAGGTTGGTGGGCCGAAGAGCCTGTTTCTGCATTGTATCCAAACTAAACACAATCAGGTTTTTTGATGAGGTGATGAAGGGGATTGATGAGGTGGTGGCTGTTGTTTACATGGATTTTAGTTAAGTCATTTGATTTGGTCCCTCATGGTAGGCTGATCCAGAAGATAAACATAAACATACATGGGATTAACAGTGACTTGGTTTTATGGATTCAGAATTAATTTACTGATAGAAGACACAGGCTTGTGGTGGAAGGTCAATATTCATGCTGGAGATCTGTGACCAGTGGAGTTCCAGAGGAATCTGTGTTGGGACCTCTGCTGTTATAATTAATGACTGATATTTAAATGTCGACAAGTTAGTAAGTTTTCAGATTGTTGGGGTCACAGACTGCGAGGAAGGGTGTCAAGGTATACAGCGGGATGCAGATCAGAAATTGGTGAAATGGCAGATAGAGTTTAATCTGAGCAAATGAGAGGTTTGCACTTTGGAAGATTGAATGTAAGGAGAAAAATATGCAATTAAAGATATAACCCTTAACAGCAGGGTTCTTGGGATCGGCAAAAGGCCAAAGTCAACAAGGTTTTGTGAAAGGGAGATCTTGTCCGATGAAATTGTTGGAATTCTTTGATGAAGTAAATAGCAGGATAGATAAAGGAGAGTCGGTGGATGTTTTTTTTACCTAGATTTTCAGGAGGCCTTTGATAAGGTGCTACACGTGTCTGCTAATCAAGATGAGAGTCCATGGTATCAGAGGGAAGATACTAGCATGGATAGCAGGTTGACTGGATGGCAGAAGGCATAGAGTGGTAATAAAGGGGGCTTTTCTGTAGTTGGATGCCAGTGACTAGCAGAGTTCTGCAGGGGCCGGTGCTGGGGCCGCTACTCTTCACGTGGTATATCAATAATTTGGATGATAGAATTGAAGGCTTTGTGACCAAGTTTGCCGATGATACAAAGATAGGTGGAGGGACTCTGCAGAAGGGTTGTACAGGTTGGGAGTGGTCAAAAAAGTGGCAGATGGAATACAATGTAGCAAATTGTCGCTTCATGCATTTTGGTAGTAGGAATGAAGAAGAAGACTATTTTATAAATGGGGAGTGAATCCAAAAATTTGAGGTGGAAAGGGACTTGGGAGTGCTGGTGCAGGATTCCCATAATGTTAATTTGCAAGTCGAATCGGTAGTAAGGAAGGCATATGCAATGGCAGCATTTATTTTGACAGGACTAGAATAGAAAAACAGAGATGTAATGCTGAAGCTTTATAAGGCACTTTTCTGACTGCATTTGGAGTATTGTGAGCAGTTATGGCCCCCATATCTGTGGAAGGATGTGCCAGAGGAGATGTTCCAGAGGAGGTTTACAAGAATGATCCCAGGGATGAATGGGTTAACGTATGATGAGTGTTTGATGGCACTGGGCCTGTACTCGCTGGAGTTTAGAAGGATGGGGGGGAACCTCACACAAACTTACTGTATAGTGGATTGAATGGATGTGGAAAGGATGTTTCCACAAGTGGAAGAGTCTGGGACAAGAGGCCTTAGCCTCAGAATAAAAGGATGAACCTTTAGGAAGGAGATGAGGAGTAATTTCTTCAGTCAGAGGGTCGTGAATCTATGGAATTGGACAGAAGGGAGGAGAATAGGGTTGAGAGAGAACGAGAAATCAGCAATGATTGAATGGCGGAGTAGGCGATGGGCCAAATGGCTTAATTCTTCTCCTATGAATTATGAACATGAGCTACAGCGGAAGAAGACGAGGTGGAATTTGTTTGATGGGATTGCTATGCTGGTAATCAGTATGGACTTGGTGGACTGCATGGCTTCCAGATTTTCATGAAAACAGGAAACCTTATGAAAAATAAATCACTGATTCATAATGATTTTTCAAAAGTACATTTTAAAGGTTGCTTGTCGTTATTTTTTTACGCTGAAACAATTGAGACAAAGTTACATGTGATAATTTTGACTGTGTGGGTCCAATGAATAAAGACTCCGTCCAAGCACCCTGACAGTCCTTTCAGGTGAGGCAGAGGTTCACTTGCTGCACCTCCTCCAACCTCATCTACTGTATCCGCTGTTCCTGGTGTGAACTTGATATATCGATGAAACCAAGCGCAGGCTCGCCAATGGTTTCACTGAACACCTTTGCTCAGTCCGCCTAGACCTACCTGATCTCCCGGTTGTTAAACATTTTATTCCCCCTCCCATTCCCGCACTGACCTTTCCGTCCTGGGCGTCCTCCACTGTCAGAGTGAGGCCCAACAAAATAGGAGGAACAGTACCTCATATTCCGCTTGGGTAGCTTGCACCCCAGCGGTATGGATTTTGATTTCTCTAATTTCAAGTAACCTTTTCTTTCCCTCTCTCTCCATCCTCCCCCATCCTAGTTCTCCGACCGTACACAAAATTGCTGGGGAAACTCAGCGGGTGCAGCAGCATCTATGGAGCGAAGGAAATAGGCGACGTTTCGAGCCGAACCCCTTCTTCAGACTGATGGGGGGTGGGGGGGGGGGGAGAAAGAAGGAAAAGGGGAGGAGGAGGAGGAGCCCGAGGACGGGCGGATGGGAGGGTGGGAGGAGACAGCTAGAGGGTTAAGGAAGGGGAGGAGACAGCAAGGGCTAGCAAAATTGGGAGAATTCAATGTTAATGCCATACGGACGCAAGGTCCCCAGACGGAATATGAGGTGCTGTTCCTCCAATTTCCGCTGTTGCTCACTCTGGCAATGGAGGAGACCCAGGACAGAGAGGTCGGATTGGGAATGGGAGGGGGAGTTGAAGTGCTGAGCCACCGGGAGTTCAGGTAGGTTATTGCGGACTGAGCGGAGGTGTTCGGCGAAACGATCGCCCAACCTACGCTTGGTCTCCTCGTTCTTCAGGGAACGGGGATTCCCCTCCGCCACCATAGATGAGGCTCACACCAGGGTCTCATCCATACCCCGTAACACTGCTCTCTCTCCCCATCCCCGCACTCGCAACAAGGGCAGAGTCCCTCTGGTCCTCACCTTTCACCCCACCAGCCGGCAAATACAACACATAATCCTCCGCCATTTCCGCCACCTCCAATGTGACCCCACCACTCGCCAAATCTTCCCATCTCCCCCCATGTCTGCCTTCCGCAAAGACCGCTCCCTCCGCAACTCCCTCGTCAATTCTTCCCTTCCCTCCCGCACCACCCCCTCCCCGGGCACTTTCCGTTGCAACCGCAAGAAATGCAACACCTGTCCCTTCACCTCCCCCCTCGACTCCATTCAAGGACCCAAGCAGTCAGTTCCAGGTGCGACAAAGGTTCACCTGTATCTCCTCCAACCTCATCTACTGCATCCGCTGCTCTAGATGTCAGCTGATTTACATCGGGGAGACCAAGCGTAGGTTGGGCGATCGTTTCGCCGAACACCTCTGCTCAGTCCGCAATAACCTACCTGAACTCCCGGTGGCTCAGCACTTCAACTCCCCCTCCCATTCCCAATCCGACCTCTCTGTCCTGGGTCTCCTCCATTGCCAGAGTGAGCAACAGCGGAAATTGGAGGAACAGCACCTCATATTCCGTCTGGGGACCTTGCGTCCGTATGGCATTAACATTGAATTCTCCCAATTTTGCTAGCCCTTGCTGTCTCCTCCCCTTCCTTAACCCTCTAGCTGTCTCCTCCCACCCTCCCATCCGCCCGCCCTTGGGCTCCTCCTCCTCCTCCCCTTTTCCTTCTTTCTCCACCCCCCATCAGTCTGAAGAAGGGTTTCGGCCCGAAACGTCGCCTATTTCCTTCGCTCCATAGATGCTGCTGCACCCGCTGAGTTTCCCCAGCAATTTTGTGTACCTTCGATATTCCAGCATCTGCAGTTCCCTTTTGAACACTAGTTCTCCGACCAGTCTGACTGTCCTTCTAATTAGATTTTATCTTTATATATCACCTTCCCCTAGCTAACAATGATCTATTCTCCTTGAACTTCGTCCCCTTTGATCTCCCATTTTCACACCTTACCCTTGATCAGTACAGGTGTCAGGTTACGGGGAGAAGGCAGGAGAATTGGTTAGGAGGGAGAGATAGATCAGCCATGATTGAAAGACTTGATGGGCCGAATGGCCTAATTCCACTCCTATTCCTCATGTCCCATGTACCATTCCATATATCTAACTGTGTCTCTCTCTCCCCTGATGTTAATGTTTCAAGCTGAAATATTTTGTTAGAAGATCAAGAAAAGGAGATTGAATTTGTGGGCTTCAGCTTTCTGAGTCATCAGTCCTGGCTGTTTGTTCTGTGCCTTTTCATACCTTTAGTTTCCCTCTCCCCTGGTTCTCAGTCTGAAGAAGAATCTCGACCCGAAACATCAACCATTCCTTTTCTCCAGAGATGTTGCCTGTCCCGCTGAGGTATTCCAACATGTTTGTCAGAGGATCTACCTTCGGTGTATTTCCCTCCAACAAATAAAGTTAGAGATGTGTTTAATAAATATGTGATAATATATTAGTAGTAACTAAACAATATTGTTAAGATTAAATATATCAGAAGATTAAAACCTTTCTTTTACCTAGGCTGTTAAATCTGATGATGATGACTTCCAGGATTTTCAGGAGGCTCCTCAACACAATGCAACTGATGATTCATTCAAGGGATTCAAGAGTGAAGCCTCTGGAATTTTATCGAAAGCCCCAGGCTCACAAACTGCAGTCAGGTTTGAATTATTGTTATGTACATCCCACACTCATTTACTTTGAACTTTACCTTCTTTAAAGAGCATGGCAGCAGTCTTGTTGCAATCCTATTTTTAGACACCTTAACCTATTGGTAAAATTGACAGCCGTAGAGAGCAGTGTTTTCTAATATAACTTTCATTCTCAAATTGAATGCTGTGCCCTCTTGCATTTGGACAGCTAATAATGTGGACTGGAATGAACCTTGCATACTATGGATTTGAACCAACTGATTTCCAAATTGAACTCCGTTAGTTTGACACAATATACAGTCAAAGATATACACAAAATGCTGGAGTAACTCAGAGGTCAGACAGCATATCTGGAGAGAAGGAATAGGTAACGTTTCAGGTCGAAACCCTTCTTCAGACTGGCAGTCTAAACCTCCTCCAGCCTCATCTACTATATCCATTGTTCAAGGTGTGGACCCTTTCTTCTTCGGCAAGACCAAACGTAGACTGGGCGATCGTTTCACCTTCACTCAGTCCACCTGGAACTACCTGATCTCCCTGGTTGCCAAACACTTTAATTCCCATTCTCACACCGACCTTTCTATCCTAGGCCTCCTCCATTGTCAGAGTGAGGCCAAGCACAAATTGGAGGAACATCATCTTATATTTTGCTTGGGCAGCTTACAACTCAGTCTGAAGTAGGGTCTTGACACGAAACATCACCCATTCCTTCTCTCTGGAGATGCTGCCTGGATGCTGAGTTACTCCAGGATTTTGTGCCTACCCTTGATTTAAACCAGCATCTGCAGTTCTTTCATGCACATTAAAACCCAGTGGTATGAATATTAATTTCTCTAACTTGAAGTAATCCTTGCACCCACCCCCCCCTCTCCATCCCTCCCCCACCCAAGTTATACCAACTTCAGAGTCGTGTTGACTCTCATTGTCCATACCCGTTTTCACCTAGGCCACAGCTAACAATGGTTTGTTTCTTTAATCATGGATACTTTTTTACATATCTTTAATTCATTTCATAAGATCATAAATGATAGTAGAATTAGGCCATTCGGCCCATCAAGTCTACTCCGCCATTCAATCATAGAGTCATAGAGTGATACAGTGTGGAAACAGGCCATTTGGCCCAACTTGCCCACACCGGCCAACGTGTCCTAGCTACACTAGTCCCACCTGCATGCACTTGGTCCATATCCCTCCAAACCTGTCCTATCCATGTACCTGTCTAACTATTTCTTAAATGTTGGGATAGTCCCAGCCTCAACTACCTCCTCTGGCAACTTGTTCCATACACCCACCACCCTTTGTGTGAAAAGATTACCCCTTAGATTCCTATCAAATCTTTTCCCCTTCACCTTGAACCTATGTCCTCTGGTCCTCGATTCCCCTACTCTAGGATTCTGTGCATCTACCTGGTCTATTCCTCTCATAATTTTATACACCTCTATAAGATCACCCCTTATCCTCCTGCGCTCCATGAATAGAGACCCAGCCTACTCAACCTCTCCCTATAGCTCACACCCTCTAGTCCTGGTAACATCCTCTTAAATCTTCTCTGAACCCTTTCAAGCTTGACAATATCTTTCCTATCACATGGTGCCCAGAACTGAACATAATACTTTAAATTAGGGGTAGGGTACTGACATGGATAGGAAATTGGTTGGCAGACAGGAAACAAAGAGTAGGGATTAACGGGTCCCTTTCAGAATGGCAGTGACTAGTGGGGTACCGCAAGGCTCGGTGCTGGGACCACAGCTATTTACAATATGAATCGTTGATTTAGATGAAGAGATTCAAAGTAACATTAGCAAATTTGCAGATGACACAAAGCTGGGTGGCAGTGTGAACTGTGAGGAGGATGCTGTGAGAATGCAGGATGACTTGGGCAGGTTGGGTGAGTGGGCGGATGCATGGCAGATGCAGTTTAATGCGGATAAATGTGAGGTTATCCACTTTGGTGGCAAAAACAGGAAGGCAGCTTACTATCTGAATGGTGTCAAGTTGGGAAATGGGGAAGTACAACGGGATCTGGAGGTCCTTGTTCATCACTCACTGAAGGTAAGCATGTATGTACAGCAGGCAGTGAAGAAAGCTAATGGCTTCTGTGGTTGTACAGAGCCCTAATGAGACCACACCTGGAGTATTGTGTGCATTTTGGTCTCCAAATTTGAGGAAGGGCATTCGTGCTATTGCGGGTGTGCAGCGTAGGTTGACGAGGTTAATTCCCGGGATGGCAGGTCTGTCATATGTTGACAACCTCTCCACCTCCTCTATTTTTATTGTTAACTAGACCAAGTGCAGACCCGTTGAGTCTGCTCCCCCAACGCAGCCGTTCCCTACCCGTAGCCCCCACGGGAGACGTGGTCCTCCAACTCAAGCCGTTCCCGAACATAAGATTCCAGCACTCAGCAGTGCGGCTATTTTTAAATGGCGTCTTTGAGGCGAGAGGCGGGCGCCAGCAGCCGTAATGGTCGCTGGCCAGCAGGAGGCAACAAAATGAGTGAGTGGGTGTGGGGGGGGGGGGGGAGAGAAGGGTTTTATTAAAAATGTGTACATAAATACGACGAAATTTAATGAGGAGTGAATACTTGTAATGAAAAGTGAAATCTCTACCGAAATGGAAAAAATCTCGGCGTTTCTGGGTCTGGTGTTGGCGTAGCAACGAATCAAAGGCTGGCACCCACAAGTAAGTCAGGCAGACACACACACGCACGCACACACGCACACACACACACACACACACAGCCAGCCACAGAGTTTTAATATTATACTAGACCAAGTGCAGACCCGTTGGGTCTGCTCCCCCAACGCAGCCGTTCCCTACCCGTAGCCCCCACAGGAGACGTGGTCCTCCAACTCAAGCAGCTCAGGAATCTGCAGTGTGGCAGTTTTTAAATGGCGTCTTTGAGGCGAGATGCGACAGCCAGCAGCTGTTATGGTCGCTGGCCAGCAGGAGGCGACAAAATGAGTGAGTGGGGGGGGGGAGGGGGAGGAGAAGGATTTGATTTAAAAAGTCTACATAATCACGACGAAATTTAATGAGGCGTGGATACTTGGAATGAAAAGTGAAATCTCTACCGAAATGGAACAAATCAGGGTGTTTGTGGGTCGGGTGTTGTCGTGGCAACGAATCAAAGGCTGGCAGCCACAAGTCAGAAACACACACAGCCACACACACAGTTTTATAGATATAGATAGATATAGATAGATGATAGAGAAGTGGTCAGATTGATGTTGTGCAGCACGGAGGGGGTGGGTAGTGGACGAGGCCGCAGTCTTTTGCAGTCAGGCTGTAATTGGGTGTTAAGTGGTGATTGGAGAGGGATGGGTAAAAGCAGTTTATGGTTCTTCTTCAGGCATGCATTTGTGAACAGTGATGTTTGAGATAGTTTTTTGAATTCTGTCTTTCAGTGCGCACACTTTACTGACACCAATTTCAGGCACCTCTGCTTCATCATCTGTGGATAAATATGCAGTCTTTAAAGACTTGACAGAAGACAAGCCTGCAGAAAGTTCACCATTTGCAGGTATAAAGGACTGCCTTAGAAATATTTTATTCCTAAACTGAGCATTGGAAAAAATGTAACAAATGTAAATCTAACAAATACTGTAGATCATACAAGCATGTGTTACCTTGGGTGGGGTGCAAAGTCTCCAGAGGTTTCCGTTCAGGTTTCCTAAGTGGGACAGGGGCATTAAAATGTTTTTTAAATGAGAAGACTTTTAAATGAGAAGCATGCTGTTATAAATGTGACTACATTAGCTGAGTACTCTTCTAGTCTCTTCTGACCTGTCAGGAAATGCCAATGAAAGGCTACTCAGCTTTTGTTATTCCATATTATATAACTTAATAAACATGTTACTTAATAGGAAAACAAACTGCTGGAGGAACTCAGTGGCTTCGGCAGCATCTATGGAGGGAAAGCAATAGTCAGCACTTTGGGTCAAGACTCTGCATAAATAGGTCTTCCTCTTTTGACCTAGATTCTAGTCTGCCATATCTGTGTCTCCATGTTATTTATTAGATTTCATATTTTCATTTTTTTCATGTAAATTGCTCTCTTTCCCCCACTTGTTTCTCCTGCTCACTTGTCACTGCTCAGTGTTCCAGATCATTCTGCGACATAACCACTTGCAAAAGGCATAATGGATATGTCAAGTAAATGTGGCATTCTCTCATGACCTCATTGCCCCCGTGCTACTTTCCTTTGAAGCCTGGTCATACATGCAGAGTGATGCTCTGTCTACTAGCTGCTCATCAGCATCTTGATGCTTGGGACTCTGACACCACTAATGGGGAAAGTGCGAGCAGAGCCATAGGTGGAAGTCCACATCTCAGCCATGCTGGCAGACAAAAAGCTGGAGAAACTCAGTGGGTGAGGCAGCATCTATGGAGCAAAGGAAATAGGCAACGTTTCGGGTCGAAACCCTTCTTCAGTTGCATACCTCCTAGTTCGGACCCAACCTGGACTATAGATACCCTTCCCTCAGCCATGCTGGCACCTGTTTCCACATAACCAGGGGTATAGAGATGATTTTAAACAAAATAGAAGAATGATAAGCATATTACCAGGAAGGTGAGCACAAATCTAAGAGTAAATTAGCATGTAGAAGGTTAGAGTTCACCATAATAAAGATTTATCTGAATGCATGTAGCATTTGCAACAAAACAAACTATGAGCATAAATGGATGTAGTATGATGTGGGAATCATAACCAGGACTGAATAATACAGATTGGGAGTTGAATATTCAGTTGTTTTTAGTTTAGTTGAGTTTAGTTTATTGTCACGTGTACCGAGGTACAGTGAAACACTTTTGTTGTGTGCTAACCAGTGAGCAGAGAGACTATACATGTTTACAATCGAGCCATTCCCATTCAGGAAGGTGACTGTTAATTAATGTGGTCTTAGTGCAAAAGAACAGGAACACCTCTGTTCTGCAAACCGGGATGTAGAGGCAGTTTAGTGGAGATGAAAATAATACAGTGGAGAAAGTCCATGTCAGAGCAGAATATAAAGGAAGAAATAAAATAAAATATCAGTAAAATATGGAGGTTATTATGAGAAATTTATTCTATATATTGAATGGAGATAGTGTCAAAATTAAACAAACTTTAACAACCGTGTCATCCTTAAAGAAAAGGCATATAAAAGAGCGTGGCAGATCAGAAGATTGGAATTGACTCTAGAAAAATAATGGCAAAATGATTAATAAGAGGAAAACTTGAAGTACAAGGCAAAGTTGGGGAGAAATGTCAGCTCAAATCATTTGGATTTTGAGGGAAATCTAAATCAACATCTGGGAGGGAGAGAAAGCCATCAAAATGACTATCTTGAGGGAAGTGATAATGTATAAGTTGTTGGACCCAGTGGACTGATGAGTGCCCAGGTTCTGATCAATTTTATATAAGGGTCTTAACAGAAGTGGTCTAAGTTCAGGAAACAAGGACGTAAAACAGCTCGGAGATTTGAGAGATTCAATGCTTGTTTAAATTTTCCAAAATCGCTAGATTTGGGAGAGATTTGATTGGAAAAGAGTGAACTATTAAACTCTTTTATTCAGAAAGCAAGCACAGAATGCTGAAAACCACAGGCATGTCAACTTGACATCTGTCAAATGTTAAAAAAATATTATTTATGTGCTTGGAAAGATTCACGGCATTGGTCACAATTTTTAAATACAAAATGATGTTTGGCCAGTTAATTGGAGTTGCTGAAGGAAATAATGTGGTGTGGATATGCTATATTGGATTTCAGGAAGCATTTGAAAAAGTGCTGTATCAAAAGTTATTGTGGGAAAAAAAATTTGTGTCAGGGGCAATATATTGACATCGAAAAGGGATTGGCTGACTAATTGGAATCAGTAGGCAAATCATATGGTGTAGAATTAGGCCATTCGGCCCATCTAGTTTATACCGCCATTCTATCATGGCTGACCTATCTCACCCTCCTAATCCCTTTCTCCTGCTTTCTCTCCATAACCTCTGACACTCATAGTAATCAAAAATCTATCTGTCTCTGCCTTAAATATATCCACTGACTTTGCCTTCACAGCCTTCTGTGGTAAAGAATTCCACAGATTTACCACCCTCTGACTAAAGAAATTTCTCCTCGTCTCCTTCCTAAAAGAACGTCCTTTAATTTTGATGCTATGACCTCCAGGCCTAGACTCTCCCACTAGTGCAAACATCCGCTCCGCATCCACTATCCAAGCCTTTCATTATTCTGTATGTTTCAATGAGGTCCCCCCACATTCTTCTAAACTCCAGCGAGTACAGGCCCAGTGCCGTCAAACGCTCATCATATGTTAACCCACTCATTCCTGAGATTATTCTTGTAAACCTCCTCTGGACCCTCTCCAGGCCAATTCAGAGCCAGCACATCCTTCCTCAGATATGGTGTCCAAAATTGCTCCAAATGCAGCCTGACCAGCACCTTATAGAGCTTCAGCATTACACAGATGTTTTTATATACAAGCCCTCTCGAAATAAATGCTAGCGTTAAGTTTGCTTTCTTTACTACTGATTCGACTTGCAGATGAACCTTTTAGGAATCCTGTACCAGCACTCCTAAGTTCCTTTGCACTTCCGGTTTCTGGATTCTCTCCCCATTTAGAAAATAATCTGCACCATTATTCCTACTACCTAAATGCATGGCTCCACACTTTGCTACACTATATTCCATCTGTCATTTCTCTGCCCACTTTTCCAATCTATCCAAGATCTTCTGCAGTGTCCCTGCCTTCCCTACACTACCTGCCACTCCACCTATTTTAGTGTCATCCGCAAACTTGGGGACAAAGTCTTCAATCCCTCGTCCAAATCATTAAGATAGAACGTGCAGAGCAGCGGCCCCAGCACCGAGCCCTGCGGAACTCCGCTAGTCACTGGCAGTCAACCAGAAAAAGCCCCCTTTAACGTAGAAACATAGAAAATAGATGCAGGAGTAGGCCAATACCCCGTTCCTGCTTTCTCCCATAATCTTTTGATTCTGTTAGCCCTAAGAGCTATATCTAACGCTCTCTTGAAAACATCCAGTGAATTGGCCACCCCTGCCTTCTGTGGAAGAGAATTCAACAGATTCACAACACTCTGTTATGGTCTGAGCGCAGGTATATAGGACTAGGGGAGAATACGTGTTCAGCACGGACTAGAAGGGTCGAGATGGCCTGTTTCCGTGCTGTAAATTGTTATATGGTTACTCTGAGTGAAAAAGTTTTTCCTCATCTCAGTCCTAAATGGCCCACCCCTTATTCTTAAACTGTGACCCCTGGTTCTGTCTCCCCCAACATCGAGAACATTTTTCCTGCATCTAGCCTGTCCAATCTGTTATTTTTGTTCCACACACTTCCACTATTTTCCCAACATACCATTTGTCTCGACTAGACTTGTTGGGAGGACTGAGAACACGAACCTGCTCATCTGGCTTGAAGTACCTCTCCTTTTTGTGGGAGTCAAAATGGCGTTTTTCACTTAACTGTTTTTGCTCAACTGTCAAGGCCAAATTGGGATGAACTAGACTTAGGCATATTCTTCGCCTTCTCTTCATCAACAGTTCTGCAGGTGAGTAACCTGTTGTTGTGTGTTCTGTACTTCAGCAAGAAACTAGCCAAACGATGTTTCATGCTGAGCTTTGAACTACCCTGCAAAACCTGTTTCTTGAAAGCATCTTTGACAACTCTAACAGACCTTTCCGCCACCCCGTTGGAGGCTGGATGGTATGGGGGAACGTGTGTGTGTTTACACCAATCTGCTGCATGAACTCTTTGAACCGTTCTGAACAAAACTGAGGCCCGTTATCAGAAACAAGTTCTTCCGGTAAACCATGGCATGCAAAAATGGATCTCAACTCGTCTATGGTACACTCAGTAGTAGTGCTTGACCCCATATACTTAACTTCAATCCCTTTAGAATGATTATCTACTAGTACCAGAAAGTGATCATTACCCTATTCACAAAAATCTACATGAACTCTCTGAAAATGTCTACTTGGGCATGACCAGGGTTGCAGTGGTGTTTTTAGTGGTTTACTCCGGCAATTTTGGCAGACACTACATTTGCTCACCAGTGACTCGATGTCAGCGTCAATACCAGGCCAATACACAAAACTTCTGGCAATTGACTTCATGATTAATATGTCAGGATGTTCGGCATGAAGTTCATTCATAATTTTGTTTCTCAAAGACTCTGGTACAACCACTCTGTAACCCCACTCAATGCATCCCTGCTCACATGATAATTCATGGCGTCGATTATGGAAAAGCTTCAGCTCCAAATCCACTATCGATTTCAATCCAACCATTCTGTTCATAGACCCTCTTCAGCACAGTATCTTTCTCTGATTCTGCTGCAATTTCAGTTGCAGTCACTGGAAAGTCTTCATCTACAACTTGCAGTGTGTAGATTGAGTTCTCATTTCCCATGTCAGAATTCTCATGGGGCAACCGGGATAACGCATCTGCAACTGCGTTACACTTGGAGCTTCTGGACTCAACCTTGTAGTCATACTGGGACAGCAAAATTGTCCAGCGCTGCATGATTGATGCCGCCATGGCAGGTATAGATGACTTGGGACCAAGTATCACTAATCGTGGCTTGTGATCAGTCACTTGGGTGAATGGTCTGTCGAGAAGAAACTGATGGAATTTCTTGATTCCGTACACGATGCTGAGTGCTTCCTTTTCTATCTGTGCATAATTGCGCTCACTCGGTGATTGGGTGCGGGATGCAAATGCAATAGGCTTTTCCTGTCCGTCATTCATTACGTGGGTGATCACTGCACCTCAGGAACGTGCCGTGAGTAATTAGTCAGGGTAGGCAGTCGCTTTAAAAAATCTTGTAAACCGCGCATGCGCAGATTGTTCTCTCCCCAGTGAGCTGTCAGTCGGCTTTAAAAAACTTGGAAACTGCGCATACGCAGATTGTTCTCTCGACTTTTATCAAGTAATTTGTCTTCAATAGATCCTATCTCTTAATAAAGTATTTAAAAACATATAACTCAAAGAAATTTACTTACCATATTATTTGTACACAAAATCCATTCTCTCTTTGTTTCCTGTTGTACCAAGCTGTTTTAAATGTTCTCATTATTTTTGTTCCTTTGCGCTGTTGAAGTTCTTTAAGTTCCGGCGTTGGTCTGCCATTTCCAATTATTTTGGTCTTTTCCTCGTAAGTTTGCTTCGAGAAACTCTTCAGGTAATCACTATCCATCTTTGAAAAACCCGCCAAGAAACTTGCGCATGCGCAGTAGGCTGGTGCGCATGCGTAGTACATGCATGCAGTCCACGGTGTAAAGGCAGAATTTCAGCTGCCTTTACGGACCGTTGCCACTGATGGCTTGAAGCATCGTCGACGGCATGTGAGTAACACATACCTCCGCATTTTAAATGTACTGCGGATGAAAGACACGGGAGAATTATGCCTCCCTTAGAGATCGATCTCTTAGGGAAGCATAATTCTCCCGTCTTCATGTCTCCAAAACTTTACCCGAGTAGGTTCTCAGCTTGACCTTACTCTCAAACAATGGTATCTGTGGGAACTTTGTTTCGTATAGGTGTTTGCTCATGACCGAACAATCTGCTGCCGTGTCAATACACATATCGATTAACTCTTCATTTATCATTAGTTTAGTTCGAAAGTCCTTGCCTTGGCTGGTTGTAGGCTTGTCTGAAGAAGGGTTTCGGGCCCAAAACGTTGCCTATTTCCTTCGCTCCATAGATGCTGCTGCACCCGCTGAGTTTCTCCAGCACTTTTGTCTATCTTCAATTTTCCAGCATTTGCAGTTCCTTCTTAAACACTGTAGGCTTATTGATGTTGGTTGCATAAATGGTGTACAACCCATGTTCATTTCCATCTGGGTTCACCTCCAAGTTGTGAACTCCTCTCTGGTGTTGTCACTTGATTCCCGCAGACTGTTGGTTTCCTGTTTGAAGCTTGGCCCGACATGGCCTTTCTTCTGGCAGTTATAGCACTTGGCCATTTTGAACTGACAAAATTGGGATGAGTGATTACCGTTGCAATGATAAGAACTGGCTGAACTCGGCTCCCCGCCATACTTTGGTTTAGGCTTAGCACCTCGTGGTTTGGCGCCTCTTGGTTTGGCTTTGTGACTGTAAACGGCCACTGCAGTCTGTGGTGGACGAAACTCGCGAGCATTTTTTGATGCCATCTCCATTGTGGAAGCAATCTTACATGCTTTCTCAAATGTAAGATCTGGAGTGTTCATGAGTTTTGACTAAATTCGTTCATCCACTAGACCACAAACAAATCTGTCGCATAGTGCGCATCTGAGAAAGATTCCAAAGTACTCATTGATTGTCTCATTCTGCTTCTGGTTTCTAGTTTATAGCTTTCTGCAATTTCCAGAGGCTTTGCGTTGAAGTGCTCCTCCAACTTCTTCGTAATGTCATTGAATGGCATGTCTTTTGCCTTTATGGGCGCAAGTAGATTCACGAGTTTGCCGTACACTTCAGGACCGAACTCCATGAGCAGAATCGCTTTCATGCGTTCGCAGAAGGCCTTATTTGTTTCAGTCACTATCTCTCCTTCACCACTAATCTCCATTGTTTGCCGTGAAAAACATGTTTGCTCTCTCCATATTGGAGCTGAACGGCTCTCTACTTTTGTCAAAAGTGCCACGGTTTCCGATGTAGCCCGTGGGCGCTGCCATCGTGTCGTTCTCTTTTTTTTTTAAAGTCTGTTTAAAACCTCGATTTCCTGTTTGTTATGGTGGAACAATTTAGGAACTCGACCAAAAAAAAAAATCTTATACAATCCCAAGGACGGCATCTTTGATGCTTAATATACTTAAAATGACCCTATAATTAACTATTAAAAATGCGGTCAGTATTATAAAATCTAATGGCTGCAGGGGTGAAGGAGCTCCCGAACGGCTCCGTTCTACAGCGCAGGGAGAGGAGCCGGTTGTTATTCCGTGTGCTCTTTTGACCCTCCAGAATTTCATGGAGGGGGTTCCCGAAGTTGTCGAGGATGACCTGCACCTTGCACCTCATACACCTCTCAAGCACATCCCCCACAGAGTCCACTCTCCTCCCCCCAGCACTGAGCTAGCTCGTTTTACCAGCTTGTCCAACTTCTTGCTGTTTTTAGCACTGATGTTGTTGCCCCAGCAGACAACAGCGTAATAAATGTCACTTGCAACAACAGTATTGTAAAACATGTACAGCATATCATTGCTCACATTGAAGGATCTGAGCCTTCTGAGGAAAAAGAGTCTGCTCTGTCCTTTTTTGTAGAGGGCATCGGTGTTGACTGACCAGTCCAGTTTGTTATCAAGGTGCACTCCCAGATATTTGTATGTCTGCACCATCTCAATGTCCACCCTTGCAGTATTAACCGCCTGAAGGGGGAGCTTGGACCTGCCGAAGTTAACAACCATCTCTTTGGTCTTGGTTGTATTCAGGATGAGGCAGTTCTCTTTACTCCAGACATAGAAAGAACTGGTCAAGTCCCTGTATATCTCCTCCATTCCTTACACATGCCACAATCGCTGTCATCTGAATATTTCTGTATGTGGCATGTGTCAGACTTATATTTGAATACAGGGGGAAGAGGAACAGGGCCAAAACCGTTCCCTGTGGGGCTCCAACATTGCACACCACTGTCCCGGATACACAGTCCCCCAGTTTAACAAACTGTGGTCGACCCGTCAGGTAGTTGTATATCCAGGAGATAAAGGTGGAATCCACCTCCATCTTCTCAAGCTTGTTTTTCAAAATCAGGGGTTGGATGGTGTTGAACGCACTTGAAAAATCAAAGAACATAATCCTCACGTAGCCACCTGGTTCGTCCAAAAAGGAGTAAATCCGGTGCAGCATGTATAGGACTGCGTCATCCACACCAATGTTCTCCTGGTACGCAAACTGTAGTGGGTCGAGTGCGTGTTGGACTTGTGGTCTCAGGAGACGAATAAGTAGCCGCTCCATTGTCTTCATGATATGAGATGTAAGGGTCACCAGTCTGTAGTCATTGATCTCGGTCGGCCGCCCTGCTTTGGGAACCGGCACGAGGCATGATGTTTTCCACCGACCTGGTACCCTTCCTGACTGGAAACTAAGGTTGAAAATGGTCTGGAGAGGCTCCGCCAGCTGAGCCGCACAATCTTTCAGTAGCCTGGAAAATGACACATAGATACATAGAAAATAGGTGCAGGAGTAGGCCATTCGGCCCTTCGAGCCTGCACCGCCATTCAATATGATCATGGCTGATCATCCAACTCAGTATCCCGTACCTGCCTTCTCTCCATACCCCCTGATCCCTTTAGCCACAAGGGCCACATCTAACTCCCTCTTAAATATAGCCAATGAACTGGCCTCAACTACCTTCTGTGGCAGAGAATTCCAGAGATTCACCACTCTCTGTGTGCGCTGACACCATCAGGGCCAGCTGCTTTACCAGGGAGCAGCCTCCTTAGCTCAGCTCTCACCTCGTCCGTCGTGAAGAACAGTTGAGATGCCGGCATAGGAGGTGCTGCAGCTGTGGTGTTGGGGGGGCTGCCTAGTGGAGGTAATGGTGGGGGAGAGGCTGCACCAGCAGAGGTGGGAGGGGATACCAGATCAAACCTGTTATTAACCTGTTATAGAACAGGTTAAACTCATTGGCCTTGTCCACGTCTCCTGACGGCTGGCTTCTCTTCTCCTTGAAGCCAGTGATGGTCTTTATTCCTCTCCACACCTCTTTGATGCTGTTGTGCTGCAGTTTCCTCTCTAGCTTCCTTGGCCTCCACTGCCTTCTGAGGCAGAGAATTCATCACCTCCGTTCTAAATGGCTTACCCCTGGTTCTGGACTCCCCCAACATCGGTAACATGTTTCCTGCCTCTAGCGTATCCAATCCCTTAATAATCTTATATGTTTCAATAAAATATCCTCTCATCCTAAATTCCAGTGTATATAATCCCAGTCGTTCCATTCTTTCAACATATGACAGTCCTGCCATCCCGGGAATTAACCTCGTGAACCTACGCTGCTCTCCCATTTTCAAGAAAAAGTGTAATTGTTGCTGGGAGAGTAGAGATCGAGCAGATTGAACTTTCGTTGCCATTGAGTCGGGGGGGGGGGGGGCAGGGAAATTACAATTAATCAGTTCGGTGACAATGACAAAAACACTCTCCACGATCATGTTCTTTAATATTTCAAAGACCATGGCATGAAACCTGTGGTTATATGTGAAGGAATACATGAAAATATTCCAAAAGTAACCATAACCATTAGAGGTTAGTCTGAGCAGTATTTATTTTATACAAACCATCAGAAGGATGATTCAATGTTTTTCACTCCCTCAATAACAATAATGTCCTTCCTCAAATTAGGAAACCAAAATTGTACACAATACTCCAGGTTTCCGGCTCACCAGGAAGGGCCCTGTACAACTGCAGTAGGACTTCCTTGCTCCTAAACTCAAATCCTCTCGTAATGAAGGCCAACACGCCATTAGCTTTCTTCACTGCCTGCTGTACCTGCATGCTTACTTTCAGTGACTGATGTACAAGCACACCCAGGTCTTATTGCACCTCCCCTTTTCCTAACCTGATATCATTCAGATAAGAATCTGCCTTCCTGTTCTTGCCACCAGTGGATAACCTCACATTTATCCACATTATATTGCATCTGCCATGCATCTGCCCACTCACCCAACCTATCCAAGTCGCCCTGCAACCTCATAGCATGCTCCTCGCAACTAACACTGCCACCCAGCTTTGTGTCATCCGCAAACTTCGAGATGTTACATTTAATTCCCTCGTCTAAATCGTTAATATATATTGTAGACAATTGGGGTCCAAGCACCGAGCCTTGCGGCACTCCACTAGTCACTGCCTGCCATTCTGAAAAGGACCTGTTAATTCCTACTCTTTGCTTCCTGTCTGCCAACCAGTGCTTTATCCATGTCAATATCCTATCCCCAATACCATGTGCTCTAATATTGCACACTAATCTGTGTTTATTGCCACTCTTTGCCTTCTGCCATTCAGCCAACCTGATATCCGTGCTTGTATCTGCTCTTTGATACCATGGGCTCTCATCTTCCTTAGCAGCCTTATCAAAAGTAATTTATCTGATAAATGGTTGCCCATTTGCAGGTGATAAAAAAAGGAGGGAAAGCCAGTTGTGAAATGACTGCAGGAAAATGACATATAATAGGAAAAACATTGTGAAATTAAACATTTTGGCAGGAAATATGAATTGAAACCTAAGATGTAAGTATTGATAGATTGCAGAGGACGAACACAAAAAAGTACAGATACTGGAGTTAACCAGTCAAGCAGTCAACGTTTAGGGTTAGCGCCACTTCCTCAGAATTGAGACATGACTGAAGGTTTTATAGTTTTAAAGGCAGAGCTATTGTGCTTTAGCTGAAGGAAAATTACTATATTTTAACTTTTTTTTAGATTTTGGCGATAAATACAGTGTGTTTCGGGACCTTGGTCAGAGCATGGAGAGTAAAGCCTCAGGTGAGTTGGCATTCACATTAAATGAAATGGTGTTGGGTAAGCTGAAGGCAGATAAATCCCTAGGGCCTGATGGTCTACATCCCAGAGTACTCTAGGAGGTGGCCCTAGAAATCGTGGCTGCATCATGATCATTTTCCAAAGTTCAATCGACTGGATCAGTTCCTGTGGACTGGAGGGTATTGAATGTAACCTAACTTTTTAAGATAGGAGGGAGAGAGAAAACGGGGAATTATAGACCAGTTAGCCTGACATGGGTGATGGGGAAGTTGCTTGAGTCGATTATTAAAGATGTAATAGCAGCGCATTCGGAAGGCAGTAACAGGATCGGTCAGTCAGATTGACAAGGTCCTTCACAAGAGATAAATGTGAGGTTATCCACTTTGTTGGCTAGAACAAGGCAGATTATTATCTGAATGGTGTCAGATTAGGAAAAGGGGAGGTGCAACGAGACCTGGGTGTCCTTATACATCTGTCACTGAAAGTAAGCATGCAGGTACAGCAGGCCGTGAAGAGAGCAAATGGCATGTGGGCCTTCATAGCGAGACGATTTGAGAAAAGGAGCAAGAAGGTCCTATTGCAGTTGTATAGGGCCCTGCTGAGACCGCATCTGGAGTACTGTGTGCAGTTTTGGTCTCCTAATTTGAGGAAGAACATTTTGCTATTGAGGGAGTGGCAGCGTAGGTTCACCTGGTTAATTCCCGGGATGGCAGGACTGACATATGATGAAAGAATGGATCGACTGGGCTTCTATTCACAGGAATGTAGAAGGTTCACATAGAAACACATAAATTTCTTAAGGGATTGGACAGGCTAGATGCAGGAAAAAATGTTCCCAATGGGGGAGTCCAGAACCAGGGGTCACAGTTTAGGAATAAGGGGTAGGCCATTTAGGGCTTAGCTGAGGAATAACTTTTTCATCCAGAGAGTTGTGAATCTGTGGAATTATGCACTGGATGTTTTCAAGAGAGAGTTAGATATAGCTCTTAGGGCTAACAAGGGATATGGGGGAAAAAGCAGAATCAGGGTACTGATTCTGGATGATCAGCCATGATCATATTGAATGGTGGTGCTGGCTCGAAGGGCCGAATGGCTTACTGCTGCATCTTCTTTCTATGTTTCTATTCACTGTGTAGGTCCCATATTAGACTTCCCATTTCTCTGTATTAAATTCCATCAACCATTCCTCAGCTCACCTTGGCAACCAATCAACATCCTGCTGCAATTTTTGACAGCCATCTTCACTATCTACAATATCACTCACTTTTGTGTCATCTGCTAATCATACCAGGTACATTCTAATCTAAATCATTGATGGAGATGACAAACAGTAACGAGCCCAGCACCAAATCCTGAGGCACATCACTAGTCACAGGCCTCCAGTCTGAAAAGTACCCTTCCACCATCACCCTCTGCTTTGCTTCCTTCCATGAAGCCAATTTTCTGTCCATTCAGCCATTTCTCATTGGATCCCATGTGATCTAACCTTCCAGGGCAGCCTACCATGCAGAACCTTGTCGAATGCCTTGCTGAAGTCCATGTACACAATGTCTACAGCTCTGCCCTCATCAACCTTTTTGGTCACATCTTCAAAAAAACTCATTCAGAGTGACTTCAAAACATTGATCAAAGACCAGATCATACGTTGCTTTATCTACCCTTTTCAATTGGGAATTAAGGAGAGTTTAATTCCAGGACAACAATTGAAATGCAAGTGAAGAGCTGAATAATTCTCTATCATCACATGAACCAATTACCCTCTGAACACCTGAAATAGGTAGAAGAGAAGCATTTTATTTGTGGCAGCAAGTGCTGGACAATTAATTAATCTGAATTGAAATAGACCTGGGTTTTGATATGTTTGCAACTTGACTATTGCAAAATTGTGATATTTAAAAAAAAATGAGTTCATAGATACTGAAGTAGGCCATTCATTCCTTTGGGCCAGCACAGCCATTCAATATGATAAAGTGGTGTGGCGGCACCTAACGGCAGCGTCTCGACTGCAGTCCATCTGTCATTTAATTTAAAAAATTGACTCGTTAAATGTATGTTTTGATTCTAGCTTCTATTATTTTTTTAGCTGTGTATATGTGTAGCAATGTTACAAAATTTTGAGATTTTAAAAATCAAGTCTGCAATTTATCCCATCAGATAAAGCATAAAAATAAGTTTAATTTGACACCTAATTCACTTTCATATCTCAAGTATTTAAAAAGTTATGGCCATTTTCATACTGGGAAATGAGCATCTTGTTCCCTATTGATTTTCTATGGACATAACAAAAAAGCTGTGATCGTGAACAGTCAAAAGCCCATAACTTTCTTAAAAATTAAGAGAACTGAATGAAATTTTCAGTTATCATAGATTGAAGCATTCTGAAACAAATATAAAATAATCTTACTTGGATGACCTGAAATTAAAGCATATAATTAGTTAGTTACCTAATTGTAGCTAATTTCAGACTCACAATTACTAGATCTAAACATCTATCCATTTCTTAATAAATGATTAACATTTTTAAATAGCCTAAATGTCCAAATAATATTCACAAATAATTCACAATAAAACATGATTTTAAAATCTCATTTACATTAATTTATAGACCAAATGGAAGGAATTTAGTGTTCAATTGCTGTAAATAAATGCCCATTTAAATCAGCTTTCTAGTGGGATCCTGTGAACGCGCTGGTTTAGAACGTTCACATTGCAGTAGATTTGTGCCCTCAAATGCCCAGAAAAATACTGCGGGATATAATGGGCCCAAAATGAGCTACTCGCAATATTAAACTTTGTATAAAGGGATCTTTAGAAGCCCTTTTTAATGTAAAAATATACAGCATACCTTCAGTTATTTGCTTTATGAGACCCTGCGGTTGCTGGCGGTCGCGGGTTTAGAGATTGATTTTTAAACTACTATAACTATTTTACGAGGCCTTTAAAACTAATAATAGCTTTTGCGACGGGGTCTTCCAGCGATTTTTCGTTAATAATTAACTAGGCTGAACATCTTCGATTTGAACAGCCTTGAGAAAATCGCGTTTTAAACCCGCCCCCCTCTAAACGGCGCCAAAATCGCGCACACCCGCAGCTACAGATTTTCAGCGACGCTTCAGGTAGGCTTTGCAACATACCTAATATGTGTGTGTGTGGGGGGGGGGGGGGGGCTGTTTAATCTCTTCCATGTACAGGGGACCCGACTTTTTCCCTGTCGGGTCTCCGATGTCGTTGGGCCTAACATCGTGGAACCGGCGGCGTCCTCCGGCCGGGTCCAACCTGAAGGCTCCACTCGCGGAGCCTGCAGACCTGCCATCGCGGAGCTGGCTGACTTCGGAGAGCGAGGAGCTGTGGTGGCGCGCGGCTGCGACCCGACTTCGGAGGTTCGGAAGCTCCTGCTGCAGGCCCCGTGAACGGTAACATCAGGAGCTCGCAGGTCCCTGTTGGGAGACCGCTTTTCGGAGCTCCCGCAACGGCAACTTCTCCCGCCGGAATCTCGGGGTTAAATGACTTGGAGAGGGGCCTAACATTGCCCCGCGCGACTTAACGTCTGCGGGACTTACCATCGCCCGCCGGGGGCTTTAACATTGTGAGACCCAGTCGCCTCGACGTTGCAGTTGGACTGCTGGACCGCGGGAGAAGAACAAAGGGAAGAGATAAGACTTTTGCCTTCCATCACAGTGAGGAGGTGTTGGAGATTCACTCTGATGGATGTTTGTGTAAATTGTGTTAAGTGTGGGTCTTGGTTATTTTTGTAATGTTAAGACTGTAGAAAATGCAATTTCGTTCAAACCAAGCTGTATGAATGACAATAAAAAGCATTCTATTCTATTTTATTCTAATGGCTGATCATCCTAAATCAATGCCCCGTTCATGCATTCTCCCCATAATTTCTTGTTTCCGTTAGACCTAAGAGCTTTATTTAACTCTCTCTTGAAAACATCCAGTGACTTGGCCTCCACTGCCTCACGTAGCAGAGAATTCCACAGATTCACAACTCTCTGTGTGAAAATGTTTTTCCTCATCTCAGTCCTAAATGGCCTACCCCTTGCGTCACTCCAGCTTTTTGAAAACTGTCGACCATTCAGATAATAATCTGCCTTCCTGTTCTTGCCACCAAAGTGGATAACCTCACAATTATCCACATTATACTGCATCTGCCCACTCACCCAACCTATCCAAGTCACCCTGCGGCCTCATAGCATCCTCCTCGCAGCTCACACTGCCACCCAGCTTTGTGTCATCCGCAAACTTGGAGATCTTACATTTAATTCCTTCATCTAAATCGTAAATCTATATTACTAAAAGTCTGATCTTGCCACTTCCTGTTATTCTGTATATTGATTTTAGAAAAAACGCTGCCACTTACGGCTGTGATTTTTGGCTATCTTACTCAGAGTCCCCCATCCGCTGCGCAGGACAAGAGGATTTTTCCCATCGATGAAAAACAAAAGAGTTATTAGTGTTTAAAAAATGTTGAGATTCTCTCTCCTGAAGGCCACGCCCCTTCCAGAGGGACTATAAAACCCAGAAGTGTGGAGGTGCCTCAGTTCTCTGCAAGATGGGGGAGCGAGAGGTCGCAATTCTCAGTTTGAGCTGTGAATAACACTGAACACATGTCTACTAAACTGAGTTGTTTTACTGACCTGTCAGTGCCCTTAATGTGGTTTGAAAATGTAGTTTGAAAATGCAAAAGTGTGTTTTGGTTTGAAAGTGCTAAAGCTATGTTGCGTTTGGTTTTGAAAGTGCTAAAGCAAGCTGTGTTGCCTTTGGTTTTGAAAGTGCTAAAGCAAGCTGCCTTGCCTTTGGTTTTGAAAATGCTAAAGCAAGCTGCCTTGCCTTTGGTTTTGAAAGTGCTAAAGCGAGTTGCCTTGCCTAATTAGAGCTGCCTTGCCTAATTAGAGCTGCCTTGCCTTCTATATCATTAAAAGTCTAATCTTGACCACTTCCTGTTTGCGCTTTATATTGAATTTAGAAAAAACGCTACCACGTAAGGCTGTGATTTTTGGCCATCTTACTCAGTCCCCCTCCGATCATCAGGTGCGGAGGATTTTTTCCACCGATGAAAAATAAAAGAGTTATTCGTGTTTAAAAAATGTTGAGATTCTCTCTCCTGTCAATCACACCATGAAGGCCACGCCCCTTCTGGTGGGAGGGGGGAGGGTCTATAAAACCCGGAAGTGTGGGTGTGGCTCAGTCTCTGCAAGATGGGGGAGGGAGAGGTCACGACTCGCTGTCTTTTGTGGCCTTGCAGCCTGCTTGAAATGGTATGAAACTGCGCTTGAATTTGGTGCCCTTGCACCCTGCTTGAAATGGAATTTCAAGGAATAACCGTGAGTCAACTGCGAGTCGTGAGTGGGCTGCCAGCACAACAGGCTTGAGTGACAGAGCCGCCAGCCCACGAATCCATTCAGCCCACAATGTCCATACTGGCTGGAAACCAATCCCTTCAGCGCACAACACCCATACTAGCGCTCCAGAACCCCCCCCCACTGGCCACCAATATTGGAATTGGTGGAGAGGTGGAATATTGCGTTGGGGGACCAGCCCTCCCGTGTGATGCTGGGACCCAACGGGTCCCACTTAGTCTAGTATATATTGTAAATAGCTGGGGTCCCAGCACTGAGCCTTGTGGCACCCCTCTAGTCACTGCAGTCTAGATACTTCACCAGTGCTTTAGTGAACAAAAGTTGAGAACTGTCACTGGTTTGATCTTTGGTTCATTTCAAATTAGGTGTTGGACAGGATGAGACGAGGGGACTGCAGGTGGCTGGTGCATGTCCTTTAGGGGGGACAAAGTCAGTTTTACTCTGGAGCGATCCATCCTGGAAATGTCTGTTAACAGAACATAACATAACACTCTCCCATACAGCTCGCAAGTGAAATCTGAGCTGTTTTAATTGGAGGGGGAAGCTAAAAATTAAATCCCTAAAGGAAATGTCCCTAGATTTAGTTATTTTCATAGTTATAATTTCATTGAAATATGGTACTAAGTGTGTGTTTTTTAGAAAAAGAACTGATGAAAAGCAGAGAGTTGTATTTTTATTCCACTTTTTAATGTTGTCTTCTATATAAAATGTTTTTAAAGAAATATCATCCTCACATTGACCTCTTTTGAACCCAATCATAAGTGTTAATCTGCATAAACAAAGTAATCCAAATTTCTACCCATATTTTACTCCATTTCCAACACCACAGCTGTAATTTCAAAGCATCATTTAACAGCTCCTTCTACATCTCACTCTGAAAATGCTCTTTTATTTGTGTAATAACCCCACGATGGCTTTGCACCTCTTGATTTTTACAACTTCCATCAATGTTTCTCATGTTCATAAGTGATAGAAGCAGAATTAGGCCATTCAGTCTACTGCGCCATTCAAACATAACTGATCTATCTCACTCTCTGAACTCCAATCGCCTGCCTTCCCCCCCCCCATAACCCCTGACACCCGTTCCAATCGAGAATCTATCTATCTCAGGCTTATAAAATATCCATTGACTTGATTCTTGCTTCTTGCTTCTTGCATCTCCCCTATTGTAATTACCATTGATGGTGGAGCCTTTGGCTGCCAGAACCTTAAACTCTGGAATTCTCTTCCTCAATCTCTCAACTTGACCATTCTTCCTTTTACGATTCAGTGGTGGGTTTTGTTTAATGCAAAACTCTTTGGAATGTTACCACCGAAAACGTTTATAAAATAGACATTAGGTGCAGGAGTAGGCCATTCGGTCCATCAAGCCAGCACCGCCATTCAAAGGGATCATGGCTGATCATCCACAATCAGTACCACGTTCCTGCCTGCTCCCCACATGAATGAATGAATGAATGAATGAATACGTTTATTGTCATTGCACAATACTGTGCAACGAAATTCCATTGCATCTCCTCCGGTTAAAAAATACAAACACGACAACCATTGACACATATGTACACTTATTAGTAAAAATAATAAATAAGTATTTAAAAATAATTTAAAAAGAATGTTACATTTCTTGGAATTACATTTTGCTTCCCCAGTGTTCTCTGTTGGAATTAAGTTCTTTTATCGCACGCACATGGGTAGAAACTATTTTTTAGTCTACCGGTGCGAGCCTTCAGAGACCTGAATCGCCTCCCAGAGGGTAGCAGAGTGAAAAGGTGGTTGGCAGGGTGGGATGTGTCCTGCTTGATGTTTGTGGCCCGGCGCAAGCATCGAGCCCTATATATATCATCCAAGGAGGGCAGTTGAGCGTTTGTAATGATCTGTGCAGTTTTTATAACTCTGCAGCGCCCTCCTCTCAGCCACAGTGCAGCTAGCAAACCACACCAGGATGCCATAGGAGAGGATACTTTCCACGGCGCATCGGTAGAAGGACAGCAGCAGCGGCTGTGAGACGTTTGCTCTCCGCAGAGACCTCAGGAAATACAGCCGCTGCTGTGACTTCTTCACGAGAGTGATGGTGTTCATTTGCCATTTGAGGTCCTGGGAGATGTTTATTCCCAGGAACTTAAAGCCAGTAACTTTCTCCACCATGTCTCCTTTGATGTATAAAGGAGCAGGTTCCTCTCTCCTCTTCCTCCTGAAGTCAACGACCAGTTCTTTTGTCTTTGATGGGTTGAGTACCAGGTTGTTTTTGGTACACCAGACAGTCAGTTTTTGGACTTCATCTCTGTAGGCAGACTTGTCGTTGTTGTTTATCAGTCCCACCACAGTCGTGTCGTCCGCAAACTTGATGATCCTGTTTGTACTGTGTGTTGGTGTACAGTCATAAGTGTATATTGTATACAAGATGGGACTCAGCACACAACCTTAACCTTGTGGCGCTCCTGTGCTGAGCGTCAGGACTGGGGAATAATTGGACCCCATCCTGACAGTCTGTGGGCGGTCTGTTAAGAAGTCCTTAATCCATCTGCATGTGTTTGCATTAACACCCAGAACAGACACTTTGTCCACCATTCTGCTGTGGATGATGGTATTAAATGCAGAACTAAAATCTACAAATAACATCCTCACATATGAGCCAGGGCGCTCCAGATGTGTCAGTGCAGAATCCCTTGACTCCACTATATTTAAGAGGTCTATCTAACTCTCTTGAAATCATCCAGAGAATTGGCCTCCACTGCCTTCTGAGGCAAAGAATTCCACAGATTCGCAACTCTCTGGGTGAAAAGGTTTTTCCTCATCTCCGTTCTAAGTCACACTATTGTTGCCATGTTGAGAAAAACGGGAGAAAAAGCGAAATTCATTTGAAAGGACCTAAAAAGTTAATTATTCTGAAATACAGTTGTGTGGATTTGTTAAGAATGTTTTAATTTCCTTCATAAGCATGGTGAAACAATCCTTGTAACATTTCCAGGTAATAAAATGAAAACTATAAACAAATAAAAAAAATACAGTCTTTTTCTTGAAAAGACCAACTTTTGCCAAACAACCAGTGTGCCTTCTTTTGTGCATGGCCTGAAGAGAATGTAGCTAAATGCCATTTGTACCATGGGAAATATCCAGAATCTAACCCATCGTAGCTGGGTTAAAACTCTGACTTTCTTTTTTCCAGATTTACAAAATGGCCCTAATTTGGGTCATTTGGGTATTTAAATTTGGTTCGGTGATCATCCCTCTTCCCTACAATGAGAAATTAAATGGTGGTATGTTCTATGTAGGATTTTACTTGGCACTGCATGCTTGGTATGGGTTGGTGCTTTGATCTTAGTTAACTTGGAAGAGCTTGTGCTTGTTTGCTGTGAAAAGTGAAACTTAGAATTACATTCTTCACTGCCAGTATTTTGTCACTGAAAAGTTTTATGTTTACAGGGGAGGGCTTTGCAGAATTCAAGTCACCAGGAAATGATGACGGATTCACTGACTTCAAAACAGCAGACAGCATTTCACCAGTAGATTCTTCAGAGCAAGCAAAGACATTCACAACGGCCTTTCCTTCCGTGCCCTTTCTTCCACAACCACCACCTGTAACACAACCTAAAGACACTTTCAGTCTCACGGACCTTTTTAACTCTGTCAGTTCATCTGGAGAGAACAAATCTGTATCATTTCCATCAGTTTCTGTGACCTCATCCATTACATCATCTGTGTGTGTCGCACCATCATTACCATCATCACATTCATCCGGTACTATTTCCTCATCTGGTAGCAGGACTGTTGGCGGAATTGATGACTTTGGAGACTTCAGTCTTTTTGGCATTGCATCCAGTACTACTGCAGGTGGGGAATGGGATCAGGATGAATTTGCAGATTTTATTGCTTTTGGCACTACTGGATCCTACGAACAGAAATCAAAGGATAAGTACGATGTTTTCAGGCAGGAGAAGAATGATGGCTTCACAACATCTTTTGATGCCTCACTTGGCATAGCAGAGCAGCCTCCAGCCTCAACTGTAGACAAATATGATGTCTTTAAACAATTACCTGAGGAAGGGTCTGTGATGGGCTTTGAGGAGCAAAAAGACAGTACCTCTCTTTCACAAGGGAAGAATGATGATGACTTTCCAATTACCAAGTTGCCCCTTGCATTTGGCACCTCCGATAAGGTTTTCATGGATAAACTTTCTGCTTTTAAGCAAGCAAAAGAGGACTCTGCTTCTGTGAAATCTTTGGACCTTCCTTCTATTGGTGGGAGCAGTATTGGTAAAGAGGACTCAGAAGATGCCTTATCTGCTCAGTTTGACATGAAGTCAGCTGAGGTTGGTGGTGATTTGAAGCATGTATTGTCAGACAGCTCGCTGGATTTGCCACCTGTCATTGGTCAGCCACCTCCGGTTACAGGTGAGGAAATGGTTAGATTGATCTGGTAAATACATCCAAATCAATTACTACTACAGTTCCCTTTCTATAATACCGCACCAGTAGATGACCTTGTACATGCGTAGCTGTCCATTCTGTATGATCATCAGTGGAGGGGATTCTTCCGTCCCACTGTTAACTATAGTGGAAAATTCCAGCCCAAGCCCTTGATTTAGAAATATCACCATGTAACTGTTTTGATGTACCTATTTTTACTCTATTGCCATCAATGTATTGTTGTGCCAATATCGTTATTGGATTATCTTTTCCATCTGGAGTGTAACAGTATTCAATCAGTAGGTGACTTTAATGGAATGGCACAAACGTTGCTCAATGCCTGTATTTTCAGGTCATCCATTCTAATCACAGAAAGAGCGGCAACTAGTTAAGTTGGATGGCAATTGTTACTCAGTTATTCTTCAACCTTTTAAACTGCCATTACAATTTTATGTTTCCATTTCATTTTCAGCACCATATTAAATAGCAATTGTTTGTACAAAAAGAACACGGTGCCTTAACATGGTGCCTAGTTTTAACTGAAATTTTCTTACAAGGTTACAAATGATTGCTTTAATAATTGTGAAAAGGCACCATTATCGAAGATAAGCAATGCTTTTATTTATGCAAAGCCATTTGAAGCTAGTTTCTAAAATCTGACTTTGGTATAGCATGTTAGACTTTATGTAAGATGTAAATGTATGGGCATACCCTGAGTTGGCCACACTAAGTATAGACCAGTGTTAAAATAATCATCTACTGTTTCTTCAACCAATAGTCAGGCAAAGGGGATGAAAGCATCAGTAACATATAAATAATCCTCTGAACAAAAATGAATCCTCAAAATAAATAGAAAGTAGTAATTGTTGATTTGGAGAGGGTTTCCGGGTCAACCGACTAATTTAATTGATGTCCAAAAGACAAGTAATTTAAAAAACAGAACATGGCATGTTTCTCATTCGTAGTCCAAATATTTGTTCTTCATTTCCTCGTGGATGTACAAAAAATTAAATATTGTCTATTTTCCACTCTATCCATACAACACCCTTACCTATCCACACAGGCATGGTCTCAGAGAACTGCAGAGTAGCCAAAGTTGTTCCGTTGTTTAAGAAAGGAAGTCAAGATAATCCAGGAATATCTCGGCCGGTGAGCCTCACGTCGTTGGTTGGGAAACTATTAGAGAAGATTCTTCGGAATAGGATTTACTTGTATTTGGAAGACAATGGGATGATTATGGGCAGTAGGCACGGCTTTATAAGCGGCGGGTATTATGAACGATGGGGTTTTTGATAATGGGCAGGTCATGTATTTTGAATGATTGAGTTTTTGAGGAGGTAACAAAGGTGATTGCTTAGAGTACGGCAGTGAATGTCGTCTACGTGGAATTTAGTAATGCATTTGATAAAGTACCTCATTGTAGGCTCATCCAGAAGATTAAGATGAACCTGGTCGTTTGGATTCAAGTGCCTCGGTATGATGGCTTATCTGTGTTGTCGGCAGAGGTGGAGTGTATAACCATCACGTTAAATCAGTTGTGGCAGCTTCATAATGCTTATTATTTTTGTTCTAAACTCTATTTTGTTAATGTTCATAATTTTTTTAATTTAATTAATCCATATAAGTGTTTGTTGCATGGAGTGGTTTTTATTTTATCCTAACACAATATTTGATTTTATCATATGAATCTTAACTCTCAGATAATTTGTTAATCAGAAGATTAAATCATAAGTTCATTGTGATGACCAAAGAAATTTAGAGCCAAGATAGGCTGGAGTAATTTTAAACTGGACGCTCTCAGTAATTCTCAATGAGTACAACTTTTTAACAAATTCTTAAAACAACTTAAAAATATGAAATGGAATGCATTTGTTATGAAAGTTAATCAAATAGCATTTGAAAATTGCAATTCTGATGAGAGAATTAAAAATAGCTCAGTTTCACACAGTATTTTGAACACAATGGAATAATGTCAATATTTTATATAGTACAGTTGTTTAAATTCCTGGCCTTTTGTTGAATGTAATGCATTGGCAATGCTTTTCTCAGGGTTATTGTCTGCTTATTAATAGCTCCATGTGCACTTGGCCACTTGAAACAAATGTGCTGATTTGTATGTTGAAGATCAGGTTTGATCATAAGGATCTTCCTTGTTCATTTTTTAAAATCCAGCTCGTGCATTTCCTTGCTTTACAAATGCTAGAAATATAGTGTAGGAAGGAACTGCAGATGCTGGTTTAAACCGAAGATAGACATTAAAAACTGGAGTAACAGCGGATCAGACAGCATCTCTGAAGAAAATGAATTAAAAGACGTTATTTTAGGAAGGAGATGAGGAGAAATGTATTTAGTCAGGGGGTGGTGAATCTGTGGAATTCTTTGCCTCCGAAGGCTGTGGAGGCCGTCAATAGATATGTTTAAGGCAGAGATGGATGGTTTCTTGATTAGTACAGGTGTCCAAGGTTATGGGGAGAAGGCAGGATCATATGTAAGGGCATCCATAAATTGGTCGTTTGTAACTGGAGATCACCTGCACATTCAATTTTTAGTTTTTTCCCCCAGTCTGAAAGGTTAACTTGCAATTACCACCTGACCTATATCTACCAAAAGATAGACTCAAAATGCTTGACCCGAAACGTGGCCTATTCATACCATCCTAAGGAATAGGAGTGGAATTAGACCATTAGGCCCATCAAGTCTACTCCACCATTTAATCATGGCTGATCTATCTGCACCGCCCACTCCCCTGACATCAGTCTGAGGAAGGGTCTCGGCCAGAAACGTCCCCCATTCGTTCTCTCAAGATATGCTGTCTGTCCCGCTGAGTTACTCCAGCATTTTGTGTCTACCTTCGGTCAAACTTGCCCACACTGGCCAACATCTCCCATCTACACTAGTCCCACCTGCCTGCGCTTGGTCCATGTCCCTCTAAATCTGCCCTATCCATGTTCCTGTCTAACTGTTTCTTAAATGTTGCGATAGTACCTGCCTTAACTACCTCCTCCAGCAGCACGTTCCATATACCCACCACCCTTTGCATGAAAAAGTTACTCCTCAGGTTCCTATTAAATCTATTTCCCCACACCTTAAACCTATGTCCTCTGCTTCTCAATTCCCCAATTCCCCTACTCAATTCCCCAGAGTCTACAATAGACTCTGTGCATCTACCCAATCTATTCCTCTCATGATTTTGTGCACCTCTGTAAGATCCTCCATCCTCCTGCGCTCCAAGGAATAGAGTCCAAGCCTGCTCAACCTCTCTCTCTCTCTCTAAAGCTCGAGTCCTGGCAACATTCTCTGAAATCTCTGCGCCCATTCCAGCTTGACAACATCTTACCTTTAACGTGGTCTAACACTGAACACAATAATCTAAATGAAGACTCACTAATATCTTATACAACTGCAATATGACATCCCAACGTCTACACTCAATGTTCTGATTGATGAAGTATTTTTGACTCTGAAACACTCCCAAGAGCCCTACCATTCATTGTGTAGATTCTGCCCATGTTAGTACTCCTAAAATGCAACCTCACATTTCTGTTAAATTCCGTCAACCATCCTCAGCATATCTGCTCAATCGATCAAGAAAGATCCTGCTGCAATTTTTGACAACCATCTTCACTGTGCAATGCCATCTACTTTTGTATCATCTACAAACTTGTTAATCTTGCCGTGTATATTCTCATCTAAATCATTGATATGGATGACATTTTGTTGCCAGAATTTGTTTTTGCTTCAGTATTCCGTGTCATCAATTCTTCGTGATTCAGCATGGACATAAGCCCCATGTCCGTTGAGACCCTACCAAACATCAAGAACCATTTACACTAATCCTATGCTATTCCCCCTTTATTCTCCCCACATTCCCATTAATCCATCTAAGGTGACACACTGACTGACGGTATGATCCTGCTGACTCACAGTTCAATCATGACCTCTGATGTTGGTTGTGTGGAGTTTGCACGCTCTCTCTCATCGCATGGATTACCTTTTAGATTTCTGGTTTCCTTCCACATTTAAAAAATGCAGATTTGTAGCTTAATTGTAGCCATTTACAGCTGCTCATTTTATCTATCCTGCTATTTGAGTGATTTTGTACAATTTGATTGGCAGCATGATTTATATATAGAATATTCTTTAGTATTTGAGAAATATTGATGCTTGTGTAATTGGTAGAATCAGGGGAAGATGTGGTAGGGGTGGACTTGATGTGAAAGATTGCTAATGAAAGTTGTTACCAAGGTGTCCAAAGAGCAAAGATTGAGTAAGTTGCCCGATTCCAACAGGGTTAAAAAAAACATGACAGGTGATCTCTTGAGAATATACGATTCTGAGAGTGATTGAGAGGTCAGATGCTGAGAGTTGTTTACTTTCACTGAAATTTCTAGGACTAAGAAGCAGAATCTCAGGATATTTGAAGGGAAATTAGTTTCACATCAATGTGGTTTAGGACGATGGCCCATCACAGCCTCTCGAGACTGATTAGAAATGGGTTAAGCATGCAGATCATATACATAAATGGCAGAATGGAAAATTATGATGAAAACTGGAAGGGGTTTGGGTATTAAAGAATAAAATGTTGCTCTTGCTCAGATTGATAGGAGGTGATAGTGTGACTATTGCAGTAAAGGAGAGTTCTTTATGGAAGATGTGAAGAATAGGCAAAGGCAAACCTATTGTCCATTGTGCCATTAAATTCTTAATAGGTATCTCAGTATACAGAAGTGCCAAATGTGAGGTATCCATTTCAGCAAAGCATTGAGATACTGAACTAAAGTATTGTTACACAGTGTTCATTTCACTTAAAACCATTTTGTATTAAAAGGCTGTTATTTAACCTCCTTTGTTCTCCTAGTTTGTTAATGTTTGAACATTTGGATTTAGATTCCTACCCTGTGCATCAAAAACACGTTGAATCACTAGAGTCTTTCAAGAATCAGTAGAGTCAGGAGTAGTTCCAAAGGATTGGAAAATTGTAAATGCTACTCCTCTGTTGAAGACGGGAGCGAAGCAGAAGCAGGGAAACTATAGATTAGTCTGTAGGTTAGCCGGTTAGCCTGACTTCAGTGATTGGTAAAATTTTAAGAGTATTACAAAGAATGAGGTTTCCGAGCACATGATGGAATAGGGCAAAGTCAAAATGGTTTTGTAAAGGGGAGATCTTGCCTGACGAATCTGTTGGAATTCTGAGATGAAGTAAATAGCAGGATAGGTGAAAGCAGAGTCAGTGGTTGTTCACCTGGATTTTCAGAAGGCCTTTGATAAGGTGCCGCATGTCAGTCTGCTAAAGAAGATGGTATCAGAGGGAAGATGCTAGCATGGATAGAAGGTTGGCTGCAATGCAGAAGGCAAAGAGTGGGAATAAAGGTTGGCTACCAGTGACTAGTGGTGTTCTGCAGGGGTCGGTGCTGGGGCCGCTACTCTTCACATTGTAAATTAATGATTTGAATGAGTGAATTGAAGGCTTTGCGGCCAAATTTGCAGATTATATAAAGATAGGTTGCGGGGCAGGCAGTGTAGAGAATGCAGGGACTGTGCAGGTGGACAGGTTGGGAGAATGGGCAAAAAAAGTGGCAGATGAAATACAGCTAATCTACAATCTAATGTCACAAATATGCAAACAGGTGATGCAGTGGAGGCACAAGGAACTGCAGATAATGGTTTACAAAAAGGGACGTGCTGGAGGATCTCAGTTGATCAAGCAACACCTCTGGAGGACATGGGAGGTGATGTTTCTTCAGACTAACTAGTCGTGGGGGAGAAAACGGGAAGAGATTTGGGGATGAGACTAAGCTTGGCAAGGGATAGGTGGATACAGGTGTGTGGGGAAGGAGTTTAATGGTAGATAATTGGACAAAGGCCAGAGATGAAAAGACAAAATGTGCGAGATGTGGAAACAAGTAGAGAAGATTTGTGAACTGTGAAACCAGAGGATGGAATATAGGTGAAAGGGCATGGGGTGGGGGAAGGGTAAAAGGGGAGACAGAGAGATAATTGCGTATCCAGTATGCCCTCTCTCCCCGTCTTGCCCTTCCCCTGCTCCCACCTTCCCCCCTCTTCCTTCCCCCCTTCCCACCTCCCCCCACTCTCCTTCCCCCTTCCCCCCAGCTGACGCGGCTGATGGGTTCCCATTGTGATGCCACTGATCCCCCCCTTTCCCTCCCACTCTCTCCCTTGCCCCCCCCCGCCCTTGCCCCCCTTCGCCCTTGCCCCCCCCCCCTCGCCCTTGCCCTCCCCCCTCGCCCTTGCCCTCCCCCCCTCGCCCTTGCCCTCCCCCCCTCGCCCTTGCCCTCCCCCCCTCGCCCTTGCCCTCCCCCCCTCGCCCTTGCCCTCGCCCTTGCCCTCCCCCCCTCGCCCTTGCCCTCCCACTCGCCCTTGCCCCCCCCTCGCCCATCCTCCCCCCCCTTGCCCTTGCCCCCATCTCGCCCTTGCCCCTTCTCGCCCTTGCCCCTTCTCGCCCTTGCCCCCCCCTCGCCCTTGCCCCCCCCTCGCCCTTGCCCCCCCCCTGGCCCTTGCCCCCCTGGCCCTTGCCCCACCTCGCCCGTACCCCCCCCTCGCCCTTGCCCCCCCCCTCGCCCGTCCTCTCCCCTCCTTCCCCCGCTCCTTCCCGTTGACTTGACGATTGGACCAGTTTGCATCGTGTGTGTGTGTGTGTGTGTGTGTGTGTCTGTGTGTGTGTGTGTGTGTGTGTGTCTGTGTGTGTGTTTTTGTGTGTGTTTGTGTGTGTCTGCGTGTGTGTGTGTCTGTGTGTGTGTGTCTCTGTGTGTGTGTGTGTCTGTGTGTGTGTGTCTCTGTGTGTGTGTGTGTCTGTCTCTGTGTGTGTGTGTGTGTGTGTGTGTGTGTGTGTGTGTCTGTCTCTGTGTATGTGTGTGTTTGTGTGTGTCTCTGTGTCTCTGTGCAAACTGCCCAGCCACCCTGAAACACAACTCTCCCTCCCTCTGGCCGCTCTGACTCAGCTGCCGCTCGGCCCGTCCCTGCCTGCCTGCTCACTGCTGCCGCTCGGACCGTCCCTGCCTGCCTGCCCACTGCTGCCGCTGGGCCGGGAGAGGGGGGAGGGTGATGTAGTCTGTGTTCATCACGTTGGGCACCACGAGTTTCAACGAGCTGGTGGAGAAGATCTCCTCCGAGAGGGTGAGTTAACGCAGCGCCAGCGGCGGAAGAGACAGACGGTCGCAGCCAGGGGGACGGGTAGACGGGACCACTGTTGCCGCAGAGGGCGGGCGGGTGAGAGGGGTGAGTGAGGGAGAGAGAGATGGGACCAGTGCCTCTACTGAATCCCCACCCCGGGGGGGAGATGGTAGACAAGTTACTGTGAGGAGGGGAGAAAGGAGCTTGTGAGTGAGACGGAGAGGGCGCAGTACAGGAAGGGGCGTCGACGCACCGGTTGAGTGACAGGAGCGGAGACCAATCTGCGCATGTGCGGTTTTTAAACCTTAATATCTTTTGTACCACTGATCGGAACAAAACGTGTTGCACTTGCAGCACAGGAGAATGGTGAGCAAGGTGGCGAAAAAACGTAGCGCTATCGGTTTTGCCATTTTTGCGCAAATATAAAAACAACGCAAACCGGAAGAGCACAAGATCAGAGTTTTAGTTATGGATAGACAGATAGACTTATGAATCCAATCTAGTACAGAGTTGTAGCAGAAACAATGGTAATGTCTTGCTGTTATGTCACAGAATTCACTGGGTTGCCTTCAGTGGCTTTTGATTTTAACATGGATCATTGACATAAATGTCATATGCAATTTACTGGCTAACCCACAGGTTGTAGGATATCATTATTTTCTGTGTTTTAATGTGCAATGGATGGAGGGTAAGAGAGGAAACAAGAGTGTAAACTTTAATCCAAACTTTGTTTTTACTGTTTGAAAAATGATTAATGGAGAAGTCAGTATTGTGTCTGATCTTGGTATCTAAATCTTTAATCATTAATCAATCTTTATCAGTTGATAAAGAATAAGGTGTCAGAGGAAATTAAAAATAAAACAGTGGATGGAAAACAGAATTCTTTAGACCTGCAGATTAAAAGTGGTATTATTTACCCTGAACCAAATTTAACTGATGTGCCTCCACATGACTTGCATATTTCCAGGCCCTCAGTGGTATCATCTGGCAGGTTTAAAGCTTGTATAATTCTGTGTAAGAAGGAACTGCAGAGGCTGGTTAAAACCAAAGATAGACACAAAAAGCTGGAGTAACTCCACGGGACAGGCAGCATCTCTGGAGAGAAGGAATGGGTGACGTTTCGAGTCGAGACCCTTCTTAAGACCCGAAACGTTGCCTATTTCCTTCGTTCCATAGATGCTGCCTCACCCGCTGAGTTTCTCCAGCATTTTTGTCTACCTTCGATTTTACAGCATCTGCAGTTCCTTAATGATCATTGTTATTATGAATCATTGGCATTATGACAGTACAATGCACTTAAATTATCTGGTAAGTATATTTGTTAGATCAAAATTCTAGTATGATTTTATTATTAATACTGCACAATTCAAATTACTGAATAATTCAAAGATGGTGGAATTATCAGGAGTTGACTTTGTTGCATTTTTGTTGAAGTAATATTTATTTGTTTCTTAAAATTACTGTTCTGATCTTGATACAGAAGAGTATCTGCATTGTGAATTTCTCAGTGTTACCTGACATTGTCGGTCGCATCCAATTAATCTTACCAAATCCGAAACATTGTTTTATTAAACAATCAGACAAGATCATTCCAGTAATCTAAAGGTTTGATTAGGATTAAGGTGAGATAAGTTCCATTTACAGATATGGTCAGAAATTGAATTGAACGTTTTTCTTTAAGCTTGTTTCAGAGTAAAGGTGTTTTGGAGTTTATAGAAGAATTCCTAGATGTGGGGCACCATCCTGTCACACACTCCAAATGCAGACAAAATGAGATGGAGGAAATCCCACAAATAGAAAATATCATCATTGAATTGACGCTGTTAATTATTTATATATTTTAAAATATTTTAAACGGCTAGACTAATGATAAATTGATCTATTATTTCAACCCTTCTGGTCATTAAATTACAGCCCAAATTCACAGACCGAACGTCAGTGGAAGTAAATTGTGCTTTGCAAGCTACGATAGTTGCAACTTCTTGAACAGAACTATAAGAAATCCTATATCATATATATTAAAATAAATATGCATCGTGATTTCTTGATTCCAGTAACATTTAAAAAAACCAGCTAAATGACCACCTTGTTACATAGAAAGTGTCAAACGAAGGGACAAAGTGCTGGAGTAACTCAGCGGGTAGGGCAGCATCTCTGGAGAACATGGATGGGTGACGTTTCACAGAGTGCTGGAGTAACTCAGCGGGTCAGGCAGCATTTGTGGAGAACATGGATAGGTGACGTTTCACAGAGTGCTGGAGTAACTCAACGGGTCAGGCAGCATCCCTGGAGAACATGGATAGGTGACGTTTCACAGAGTGCTGGAGTAACTCAGCGGGTCAGGCAGCATCTCTAGAGAACATGGATAGGTGACGTTTTGGGTTGGGACCCTTCTTCGGTATGATTGTGGGATGTGGGGGTGGAGAAAGCTGGCAAAGAGGAAAGGCAGGACAAAGCGTGGCAAGTAATAGGTGGATAGGCGAGCAGGGGGTTTGATGGGCAGGTACGTGGAGAAAGGCCAGAGATGAAAAAAACAAAACATGTGGTACACAAGGATTGAAAATTTGTGAATTGTGAAGCTGGCGGAAGGAATGTCGGGGGAGGGGAGAAATCGGTGTGATTCCAGGTGGGTCACAGGAGAGGGGGTGAGGAGAAGATGTAGGAGGGGAACGGGGGGGGTTGTTACATTGGAAGAATTGGAGAAATCACTTCTCAGGTTGTAAGCTACTCAAGAGAAATATGAGGTGCTGTTCCTCCAGTTTATGTGTGGCTTCACTCTGGGAATGGAGGAGGCCCAGGATATTAAGATCAGTATGGGAACGGGAAGGGGAGTTAAAATGGTTAGCAACCGGGAGATCCAGTAGGCCTTGGCATATCGAATGCAAGTGTTCAGCGAAATGGTCGCCAAGTCTTTGCTTGATCTCTCTGATGTGGAGGAGCCCACATCAGGAACACCGGATGCAGTAGATGAGGTTAGAAGAGGTGCGCATAAACCTCTATCGCACCTGGAAGGACTGCTGCGGTCGCTCGATGGAGGTGAGGGTTAGGGGTCTGAATTAGGAAACAATGGCTGTTGATCATTGCCAAGCTGAGGCTGCATAGAAACAAATTATTTTCTCAGACTGTTATATCCCAGATGGAAGAGAGATGGGTGACGATTTAAACTGGATCTGAATATAATTGTATTTCTATTCTTCCTCAGACACTTGAGAATTGTGAATCTGCTAGAAAGTGAGGGGTTTGTCACAAGCTTGAAATGGAAGATGTGAATTATTTATAAGCACTGTGTCATTTGATCCAGGCATAGTAGTTTTGTGAAAATGCTGCTTTTTAAAGCATAACATTGTAAGAATGATATAACAACAATTTCATTGTTCTATCTGGGACATATGACAATAAAAGACTCTTGACAATTGGTAACTGTAGTCGAGGGACCTGGTGTTGCTTTATGCAGGCTTGAATAATTCAACATGTTTATTGACATTATGTAAAGCAATTATGAGCCGTAAGAATCAAAACATTCCGTAATGAAGGGAACCGTTTAGAGTCCAATATTTTACTTGAGTAAGGATAATGAAAAGGCACATGCAGTACCCTATATTAGAAAAGCATCTTTATTTCCATCTGTTATGAAAATATTGTGAAACGGTTATACTCTGCCCCTCACTCATACTGTGTGTAAACATTAGATTAAATTCACATTGACATTAGCGTAAAGGTGAATTGCACTATTGCTTTTTTGATAATGTCTGACCTTTAGTGATCAAGCGAGCTTAAAAACCAAAATGATTGATTGAATTTAAAGAGCACCAATTGACTTTTATTTGCGTTTGCCCCTTTTGTTAAAAGTTATGCCTCACATTGACTAAATGTAAATAGCTTTTAAACTTTAAAGAGGCCCTTTACATTTAAAGAAAGTCAAAATAATTTTTCTAGCAGATCAGATGGATGCCAGATGAACAGAATTTTAAAATATTTTTTTATAAAAAGCAACGTGCAGGAGTAAAAGTGAGTGGGGAGTTAGGTATTTACAAAAAACAAAGACACCTTGTGTACAAAATATTCTCAAAATAGGTGAGACATTGGCAAAGGATTGTCACTATGTAGCTACAGAATTAACTTTGTTTCGTATGTGTGGGGGATCAAAACCAAAGTCTAATTCTCGACATTAGAAATAATTTCTATAGTCTTGGTAGAGCAAGAGGCTTGCGTTCATTGCTGGATTCCTTTGGTATCTCCATATTTATGAGGCAATGAATGGTTTGGATTTGCAGCACATAGTATTCGAATCTCACACAAACATTTAGGAAATGTCTTAAACGACTGAGTTTTTGCCTACTCTGGCTGTCTTGTGCAATTGTGAACACATTGTTGGTGAAATTAACATCAATTACATGTAGGATGTTTGAGCAATCTTGAACTACGTTCCCCATAGGTATCACAAGATTGCACTATTACCAGCCTTATGTTTTACATTGGCATTTATTTAAAGTCAATAGTGGTGCAGTGGTAGAGTTGCTGCCTCACAGCGTCAGAGACTCGTGTTCAATCCTAACTATGGGTGTTGTCTGTACGGAGTTTGAACATTCTCCCTGTGATCGTGTGGGTTTTCTCTGGGCACTCTTGTTAACTCCTACAATCCAAAGACGTACAGATTTGTTGGTTAATTGGCTTCTGTAAATTGTTCCTAGTGTGTAGGATGGAACTAGCGTACAGGGTGATCGTTGGTCAGCACGGATTCGGTTGGCTGAAGGGCCTATTTCCATGCTGTATCACTATAGGAGCAAAGGTTTTATGCATGTTAATATCAAAGTAATATCGGGAGACTATCATAATACAATCCTGAGACAATCTTATATTGAATTCTGAATTGTAATTTGGTTTAATTCTTATTAAAGATCTGTTTTATCAATGGAAATACATTTCTACTGCTCACTAATGTGCACAATATTCTGAACCCTTCTATTCTGAATTTCTGAATAATTATCACATCTCTGCTGAAAATAAGGTTGGAATCATTTTAATCTTTTTTTATTCATGTCTAACCTTTCTGTATCTAACCAAACAAAACCATGTGACTTTCTTTGTTTCACATCAGCTCCATTGACATTTTAATCCTGTACAGTTGAGTCCAAATAAAGGCATTTCCACTTTGAATCCCAATTTACTCTGTCCATGGAATTTCTGATCTAAATACAGTCTACAGATATGTGCAAGTATCCCTGAATTGGTCATGTCTTTATCAGGATTCAACTGCATTCCAATACATTCATCTTACTGCTTTTTTGTAATGAAATTAAATCTCTTGTATAAAAATGCTTAATGCTTTAAAATACCTTTTACCTGAATCTGCTTTCTTCAGCTTTTATTTCTGTAATTTGCTCTGTTTGCAGAAGTATTGCATGTGAAGTCTAATCTGTATTTCAAATAACTGTTACACTCTGTAATGTATGACTACATATAGTATTTTCTGACATTTTTCTGAAGTGGCATCTTGCTAATAAACACTGATTTTTGAATATTTGGCGGTGTAATGTCATGTTGACTTGCCCGTACCTAGAGCAAGTGATTGGTGTCCTGTTTATCAAACTAATGCAAGTGTACAAAAAGATATAACCAACAAGACATCAATGCACTGATCGTAACATGTTAAAATCCATTTAAATCTCAATGCATTTTTGACTACTAAAGGCTGTATGATGTAACTTCTCACAAATAATGCGCCTTCTCCTGTGCCTGTAGTAGAAAGTGATCTCCAGTTCTATTATACCTGTTTTTATTCTCCTGTGGTTGTTGGTCAGGCAGGATAATGATTCTGGGACATTAAGGGACATCTTGAACCATAATGATGCTCACTGGCAAAGCCTGAAAGAAGAATCTACTATCACTGCAGTTGTCTTCCATTCTTTTAACTTTATTTTGTTTTTACTATGTTGTGTGCACTTAGTCAATATCACCTTTCTATCCTCGTGTCTGTCTTTAAACATTATTTGTTATGTTTTTGTGTTATATTAAAAAGCCTATCTAGTCTCTCATGTCTTTAGGTTTCACCTCCTGTGACGGCACATGAAACTTTACTAATTTCCTCGTTCTCGAACTTTCTTTTCTTGCTATTTGTCAGCGCCATATTTTGTTTCTCTTATAACTATTGTACAACAGTTAATACAGACCCATGTGCAATATCAATGCTGTGTAAAGTTTTGAAGGCACGTGTAAGGAAGATAAGGGGGGTACTGAGTCTGGGTGCATAGATACATAGACAGTAGGTGCAGGAGGAGGCTATTTGGCCCTTCAAGTCAGCACTGCCATTCAATGTGATCATCTTCAAGGTGCTGTGTGAGAGCACTTGGGCCTTGTTTAGGTGGAGATAACTGGAGACAATTAGATAAAGGGAGGAGCGGAGTAGTCTGGAAACGTTCTGACATTACAGTAGATCTGATCAATTCCGAGGCACGAGGGCCACAATGTTTGATGAGAACCTGAATGAATGTCACAACGGCTCAGTTGGAAGTAAACGTAAAGTTCTTTAGAGCAGATCGGAATTGTTAGATTTGAAAGCTAGCATTAGATAACACAAAGTCAAGACCTGGCGCCACAAATTGTGTTGGAGAACCAGGGAAAGGCGGAAGATTTTGGCAATTATCTGTAGAGAGCAGAGCTTGTATGAAGAATATGGAGCAAGGAATTACAATGGGGACTTGACCTGGAACACGAAGAGCAGTAAAGCCATATAACTACTGCAATACCCACTTCAGTATTGGAGTATTGTGCTGGGCCACAATAGGAAGCAGGTGAGCCAGCCCTGGAGCCTTTGGGTATATTTAGAAGGGACTGAACTCCAGCAGTATTTAAAGACCCTGGGATTTCATGAAAATTGTAACCTCATGACAGTTAAAAACTTTTCCAGCCATCTGGTTGTCCCACAGTGTCTCAGGATAGCGTTAAATGCATTAACAATTTCACAAGAAAATTGCTTTCACTCATTTGACATCACAAATGCATGACATAGACTCCAGGTCAGATGGCATCGATGGAGAGAGAAACAGAATTAACAATTCAGATTGATTAAATGTTATGTCATATTAAATCTTATTCTGAACAAATGCTGCCTGACATGTTAAGAATTTTTGTTTTATTACTAATGCTGGTCGAGAATATCAATCAAATGTTTGTTGTCAACATATATTCTGTGGTAATTATCAATGGAAGTATGTTGGGAACATACATGACATTTCCATGTGTTTGCTAAACATGGAATGGCTAAAGGTTGCTGTTGGAAGGACTATGACTGTTGGTCAGATGTTAATATGATGGGCTTTCAACTTTCTCCTGAAACTAATTTATGCAGAAAATTGCGATTAATATCATGACTTGTAAGTTGTTAGTGTACTGGGGCTACTTTTTCTTGGTATTGGTTTATTACACATTTTTCGAGATACTGTGAAAAGCTTTGTTATGTGTGCTATCCAGTCCAATCATACTATTGAGTCGAGGTAGAGTTATGTAACAGTTGTGCAAGACATAGGTGAGGCCACATTTGGAATATTGTGTTCAGTTTTGGTCACCCTGCTATAGGAAAGATGTTGTTAAGCTGGAAAGAGTACTGAGTACAGAGTAAGTTTACGAGGATGTTGCCAGGACTTGAGGGCCTGCGCTATGAAGAGAGGTTGATCAGGCTAGGACTTTATTCCTTGGCGCGCAGGAGGATAAGGGGTGGTCTTATAGAGGTTTTATCAGATCATGAGGGGAATAGATGCATAGTCTTTTACCCAGAATCGAGGAATCAAGAACAAGGAGACGTAGAGGGATATGAGCCAAATGCGTGCAAGTGGGACTAATGTAGATGGGGGCATGTTGAGCCGAAGGGCATGTTTCCATGCTGCATGAGTCTATGAGTACAATCAAACTTTACACAAGTATAACAGGTAGTTCCAAGAGAAAGAAAATTGTTACAGCTATAGAAAGTGCAGATGATAAAAAAAAGTGCAAGTGTTACAAACGTGGTAGGTTGGGAAATCTATAGATTATGAGAGGTCCATTCAGCTGTCTAATAACAGGAAGAAACTGCTCTTGAATCTGGTGGTGCGAGCTTTCAAGCTTTTGTATCTTCTGCCTGACGGAAGAGGAAATGGCTGGGGTGCAGGAGTCCATGATTATGTTGGTTCCTTTTTTGAAGCAGTGTGAAGTGTGCGATTGGGGGGGGGGGGTGGGGGGGAGTGAATTGCTGTTACGCGTGATGGACTAAACTGTCCACAACTGTGTCATTTCCTGCTGTCTTGGACAGAGCAGCCTGTGCCAAACAAATCTATGATGATTTGTACACTGGTGCGTTATTTGTCATCTGTTTACACATGCAGGCACTGTCATGTATCTTGCATTGTAGTGATTGATAAATGATATGGGAAACATGCTGAATTTCCTTGGTCTATTGATGAAGTACAGGCATTGATGTGCTGTCTTGGCCAAAGCAGAAATAGGACAGATTGTTATGATAATTCCACCTTGGAACTAACCCGCTTCCTCAGGTGGATGACTAGCTCCTTTGTTTTGCTGACTTTGAGGTAATGATGTTGTCTTATCACCATGTTACTAAGTTCTATATGCTTCCAGTACTGTGTATTGAATATGTAAATTAATGTTAAGCAAATGACGAAGTACTTCTAATTATTGTCATTGTTATCAATAAATGGATTGATTTTTTTGTTCTGAACTCTGGGGGGGGGGTGCATTTTGTTACATCCTGCTAAAAAACTTGTTCCTCATCTTTTGGGGTGGGGTTAACCAGTTTAATTGCATTCAAGCAAGGTGCTGGGGTGAAGAAGTCTATCTACCCTAGCCTCCCCATTTTCAATGGAAGTTTTGGTCAATTATGGTGGCATTCAAAGAATTACAAAAACTGCCAAATAACTAGCAAATTCGTTGATAGATATTAGTTAGATATAGCTCTTAGGACTAATGGAATCAAGGGATATGGGGAGAAAGCAGGAACGGGGTATTGATTTTGGATGATCCGCCATGATCATATTGAATGGCGGTGCTGGCTCGAAGGGCAAAAAGGCCTACTCCTGCACCTATTTTCTGTTTCTCACCTGACACATATCCTCGACAATTAGCAGATGACTTTATTTCTCATGAAGATAAACCTGTCCACAAATCTTTATTTTGAGTTTCCTCTAACTACAGGTAATCATCATCTTATTCATCTTATGAAGGTTATGGTCTGAGTGCAGGTAGATGGGACTAGGGGAAAATAATTGTTCGGCACGGACCTGTAGGGCCGAGATGGCCTGTTTCCGTGCTGTAATTGTTATATGGTTATATGGTTATCTCATTGTCGTATGACGAAAGAATGGATCGACTGGGTTCATTGGAATTTAGAAGGGTGAGAAGGGATCTTATAGAAACATATAAATTTCTTCAGGGATTGGACAGGCTAGATGCAGGAAAAATGTTCCTGATGTTGGCGGAGTCCAGAACCAGGGGTTAGTTTCAGAATAACTAACCAGCTTAGACTTGGCAAAAATCTGGGGAATGCCAACTTGGAATATCAAAGAGCACTGGAATTTCAACTGCTGGTGCTGTTCACAATTTTAATTCTGAGCTACATATATCAATATTTTCAAAGCTAAACACTGATTATATGCAGAATCTTTGTGTTGTTGGTAGCTGACAGCCAGTAGTTGTTGCTTTGAATCAGTTACTGTAGGGACATATGATCTTTCATGGAGAAACGGGTGCAGTGGTATCGCGATGATCATCATGGACATGAGAGAGACTAAATTAATTTAAGAACTCTAGAGTAAAAAGATGAATGATAATTGGATCAGTAATGGTGACAACAAAACTATTATATTCATATGAAAACATAGAACATATAGCACAGGAACAGACCCCTTGGCCCACAATGTCTACGCCAAGCATGATGCCAAGACCAACACTTATCCGCCTGCACATAATCCATTCCCTGCACATCCATGTACCTATCCAAAAGTCCCTTATACACCACTATCATTATATGCCTCCACTACCACCCCCGGAAGCGCATTTCAGACATGTACCATTCTCTGTGTAAAACACTTACGCCAAACATCTCCTTTAAACTTTGCCCCTCTTACCTTAAAGCTATGCCCTCTAGCCTTTGATATTTCCATCCTGGGAAAATGTTCTGAATGTCTTTGCTATCTATGCCCTCATGCTTGTCTGGTTCATTAATGTCCAGGGAACAAGCTGCCTGCCCCAACCCAGTGCAGTCCAAATGTAGTGAACCGCTGTTCCCTGGGGTGGCCAGCATGGAAAATTAGAGATGAAGCCATCAGAGTAACGTTCTCAACCCAACAACACATAAATGAAAAGGGCTGTACCTCATATAATATCTGTAACAAGTAACATTTCTGATGGGACAACTTATTCCAAAACAGTTGTAAAGTGAGTAATGACAAAACTGGTCCAAGAATAGATTTATGCAAATAAACATTAACTATCTATTCATCTGTGATGCATGTCAATGTTTGAAAAAAAACTTTACAAACTGATGATACTTGAATAGATGCTCCTAATGACAAATGAAACTAAAAAATTGCCTCTGTTTCTAAAATTAATGATGAGGTTTGCGTTGAATTTAAATAAATGATAATTAACGTAGTTGGAGTATTCCGAGCTTGTATATTGTTCATCAACCTGCCTGCAAGATGTTATTTCAGTTCAAAGTGACAAATTTATTCTGACCACCACCATTGACAATCATCAGCATTTGCTGACATTTCATTCCAGCTCTCATTACCAAGTTGCCGTTCGGCATCATATCATGGTTGTGGCTAACGGCAGCAGCTTCCAAACTGCAGACATTGATTTCTGACAGTGTAGGAAATTAAACCTTGAGTGTCTTTTTTTTGCACAAATATTCCAGTGACTTTGTTTGGCAAATGAGTTATGATTTTCATTTATGGGGTGAGATTAGTAAATGGCAATGGCATGAATTTTAATATTGTTCACAACGTCCTGTGCTGCAGAACCACTTTTGCAACGGAATTAGTTGAATGTGGAATTATTTGAATGTGGAGTTAAGGGCCTGTCCCACTTACGCAACTTTTTCGGCGACTGCCGGCACCCGTCATAGGTCATTGCAGGTTGCTGAAAAATTTCAACGTGTTGAAAATCCAGCGGCGACCAGAACAAGGTACGACTCTTTGGGCGACTACTCACGACCATACAGGCTTCACCAGGATCTCACTAGTATGGTCGTGAGCACTTCTCAGTCACCCAAAGAGTCGTAGCCTTGGGTGACTTCTGGTTGCCGCTGAATTTTCCACATGTTGAAAATTTACGCCGACCTGCAACGACATATGACGGGTGCCGGCAGTCGCCGAAAAAGTCGCATAAGTGGGACAGGCCCTTTATCCTGTTAAAACCGTAAAGGGACTTGTGAGGTGCAGAGAATGAGATCTTTGTCCTCAGCTTAGTTAGGATCATGGATTTGCCATGTGTGGTGTCACATGCACACACTTGGAACGTGGAGCTCTGCTGTGCAAGTAATTATGTTGTTTCAATTCTGATTGTGTACATTTTCAATTACTGTCCAGCCCAAACCATTCTAAAAATAGAATTAACGATGTTGAGTTATCTCCTTACAACATTGTCGCCGTGCGTTGCCACCAATTAACACATCTTGCTAGATCTGTGAGAGCAGCGGTTAAAGGAATATTGATAACACATGCTGTTTATAATCACATTGTTCTTCAGCTTTACATAGTTGAGTATGACTGTCAAATCTATTCACTGTGAAGTTGGAGAACCACTATCTTTAACACATAGATACATAGAAAATAGGTGCAGGAGTAGGCCATTCGGCCCAACACCACCATTCAATGTGATCATGGCTGATCATCCACAATCAGTACCCCGTTCCTGTCATTTCCCCATATCCCTTGATTCCACTAGAGCTCTATCTAACTCTCTTTTGAAAGCATCCAGTGAATCTGCCTCCACTGCCTTCAGAGGCAGAGAATGCCACAAATTCACAACTCTCTGGGTGAAAGTTCTAAATGGCCTACCCCTTATTCTTAAACTGTGGCCCCCGGTTCTGGACTCCCCCCCCCCCAACATTGGGAACATGTTTCCTGCATCTAACGTGTCCAATCCCTTAATAATTTTATATGTTTCTATAAGATACCCTCTCATCCATCCAAATTCCAGTGAATACAAGCCCAGTCGTTCCATTCTTTCATCATATGGCAGTCCCGTTATCCGGGGAATTAACTTTGTGAACCTCCGCTGCACTCCCTCAATAGCAAGTATGTCCTTCCTCAAATTAGGAGACCAAAACGGCACACAATAGTCCAAGTGTGGTCTCACTAGGGCCCTGTACAATTGCAGAAGGACCTATTTGCTTCTTTACTCAAATCCTCTTGTTATGAAGGCCAACATGTCATTAACTTTCTACACTGCCTGCTGTACCTGCATGCTTTCTTTCAGTGACTGATGAACAAGGACACTCAGGTCTCGTTGCACTTTCCCTTTTCTTAATCTGACACCATTCAGATAATAATCTGCCTTCTTGTTCTTGCCACTAAAGTAAATAACCTCACATTTATCCACATTATACTGCATCTGCCATGCATCCGCACACTCACCCAACCTGTCCAAGTCACCCTGCATCC